>NW_016909769.1:198441-221410 GCF_001483705.2 Eufriesea mexicana
TATATTTTTCATATTAATCCTTTTTTCCCTCACAAATTCTTCAATTTTCTCTACTACTTTCTCCTTAGACGTAATTAAAGAACTTTTATTCACACATTATCTCTGTGAACAGTAGATTATTAACAGAAAAAGTTTTTACCTGTTTGTATAAAATATCAAAAAAGAATTAGGCGTGCCTAACTTTGTTTATCCATTGTGTGATTGCGGATTGCGAATGATAATTTCGGCAGCAAGGTAATGTCCTGACTTGAAAAAGTCTTCAAAATATTTTCGAAAACCTGCTATAATCCCTTCAACGAAAATTTCAACATTACATCTACAGTATGAAACAAAATGATAGGACACTCTATGATTTTCAGTATTTTTGGTCCAACTTCAGAATGATATATCTTAGCAAAAGAAAATTGCCTCATTATAAATCAAATTTGATTTTACAGAGCAAGATTAATATTATTCGAAGAGATATTGGTAAAAAGATATTGGTAAAAAATTGCTAGCTTTAGAATATTTTCGTAAAAATAGTCAACATAGATATTTTTTACCTATTTATTTTATAAACCTGAGATAATAAGCATCTTTTGCTGCCAGATTCGGTTTCAGTACATGAAAATATATAAGAAGCCTTATAGTTTCAGAAAACAAAATCTCATTCATCCATTTTTTGATACCTGTGTTATCATTTTTGACCTAACCCATTTTTCACATAAACGAGTCGAATTTGTAGAAGGAAATGTAAGCTGTAATTAATATTCCTCTGTGTCATTAAGAATTGTGTATATTATATAAGTACATATATATCATAGGCATATGTAGCATTAATTTCAAAAAACACTGAAAATTACAGGATGTGCTATTATTTTGTCCTGTACTCAAATCACTGTACCTAAATCACCTAAATATACTGTCCAAAATCGTCATTTTTAAAACTTTTAATTAAAAATTCCGCATTCAACGTTATCGTCATAATCATTCGACTTCACGATTTTTCTTTCAATATACGTGTAATCATTTTCCCAATGTCTCCCGTTATTTCACATTTTAAAAATTCTGATCCTTTTTTCATTCATCAGTTATTAGATTTTAATGAATTTAGTGTTAATGCAGAGAACTTGTTCGTTCCACTGTGTGTTCGAAATTTGTATGTCCATCGTTCTCGGTACTGTGGGTGCCATAAACCCGGAGTTTCTGGAAGGCGAATTAAAAACGGTGCGTAACGGTGCACGCGTCCAGAGGCTTAGAGGAAAATTCCACTACCTTGCCAAAAATGGCCGACGCTCGGGTCCATCCACGTCCCCTCCGCGCGAAAATACGCTGGAGATTATGTGAGCCGTTCACTGCACACATCGATTAACTCCACTTTTTGAAAAATCTAAAATTTTGGTGTCAAAGCACTTGGTATAGTCATAACTATTTATATCTAAGATTTTTCAAAAAGTGGAGTTAATCGATTTGTGCAGTGAACGGCTCATATAGATTCACATACACGATAATTTAAAAGTGTGTCGAATAAAATATCGTAGAACAGGAATCAATGAGAATTTGCTATTTTTGAATGATTTTTCTTCTCTTTGTTCCTTCGTTATTCTAATTTTTATGATTCGTCTATAGTACGTGATAAAATGGTTAGATTACTTGTTTTTCAGTGTTTTTCGAGTGATCTCAAAGTGATATATCTCGCTAAAGGATTATATTATAGCATGGCGAATACTGGTCTTGAAACGCCGAAAATTGACGAAAGAACAAGAACACGATAACACAAACTCAAAACTCGTAAACTGATTTAACTTAGGGAAAGGTCACCAAGATAACGAAAACACACAAAGACGCACTCTTTTAGTCCCTTGGCTACTATGGGCGCCTATGGACGCTTAGAAATTTTGCGTTTGCGACACGGAGGACGCCTATGGGCGTTTAGAAATTTTACGTTCGTGATACGGAGGGCGCCTATGGGCGCTTAGAAATTTTGCGTTTGTGATACGGAGGACGCCTATAGGCGCTCGGCGTAGTTTAGCTTTCTGACACGGAGGGCGCTTGCTTTCACAAAAATGGCGCACATCGTAACTCAATTCCTGCCGTATGGTACGGTCGTTGCGTATCAAAATTTGCCGTAGTCAAGGGGTTAAAACTCTCTCTCCAACACCAAGCGACTCACGCTCGTGCTGGTCACAACCGATTTCTAAGGACTCTGTTTTGGTTGTCAAGGACC
The DNA here is from genome assembly GCF_001483705.2 of Eufriesea mexicana. Classification (NCBI taxonomy): domain Eukaryota; kingdom Metazoa; phylum Arthropoda; class Insecta; order Hymenoptera; family Apidae; genus Eufriesea; species Eufriesea mexicana. Next base: position 200,648 of record NW_016909769.1, read on the forward strand.
ACGCTTTTATGCTTTCCTTAACCTACGCTTCACCTCCCCGTAGAGGAGTCACGCAACTTAATTTTGTTATATAGAATAACTTTTCGATTTGCTTCTAGAAGATATCGATCGGTTTACAATTTGTTTTTGTTGGCAATAGCCGATTCGCGATTTCTTTTGGTACCCTACAATATGATTATAAATTGGATAGGTTAGGGCTGGAGGTGGATTATCGATATATTATCGATCCCCTATTGATACTTAAAAGTTTCGATGTTTATATCGAATGTATGAATTATAAAATTGAGAGAATTTTTTGATTAATGACGAGTATATTCGGCACAGAGAAAAAATAATTTGCTTTTGAATATATTGAAGTACAATATAGTTGAAATTAAGAGATATTCGTAATTTCGACAGATTTTTAAAATAATAATGCTTGATCATTTAATGTAATTATATTTTTAATCCCGAATATCGTTTCGTTTACGAATGAATCGAATTTTAAATTCGATAAATGATGTTAATGAACATATAAGTGATAAAAATATAAATTTTTCGAAAAAATATCTGGCAATATTTTTTATTTTATTATAATCCGTTGCAATTTTACAGCACAGTACACTTACTCTGTTCTTTTCGAGTATGCTTGTTGTTGTTTAAAAATAATTAAGCATACAGATGTGGACTTTCAAAATTAAATGAAACACTTAGAGTTATCAGTAGGATGAATAAATCAATGATTTATAAAAAGCATAATCTTCGGCCTTGAAAAAATCCTGATGGTTCTGGACACTAATGAATATTATTATATTCATTTTAAAAATATATAAATATTGATTTATCTTTATTTTTTTTCCTTGAGTTACAATTCAGCTTCACTGAAGACCCATATAAGGCTAAATAGTACTACATAAAAGAGACAATATTATTAAACATAAATCCATATATGTATAGATATACATATATACAAATTTTATCAAGTAACTCTTATGACAATATTATGTAATTTAATTACCTTGTGCCTCGAATTTATAAAAGCTCCATATAGACTGGAAAAAACTACTTTATTATTAATATTAAGGAATATTATTTAATGATCAGTACTAAGAAATATTATTTAATAATTAATATTAAGAAATATTAAATGGTTTAATATTAAGATTTTTTACATTATTATTCAGCATTTCAATGTCAAAATGGTAAATAAATTGTGTTATCCGTAGAAAAGCAATTTGGGAATGTATTCGCCCTTAAGGGGGGCATAAAATTGACTTTTTGTAGGTGAATATTGACTTTACGAGAGTCAAGTCGATAGCCTTTATATACGTTGTCAACAAATACATTACTCGCTTTCGGGATATTTTAAGCGTTGTTCTTTACTTTGTAAAAAGTTATTAATTATTATAAGTGGAACATTCTCTTAGCAAATATTTTAAACTTTTATATCTTAAGAATAAAGAAAATTTGTTTTGATCGCACGTCGAATACTTCAATATTTATTTTATTTTACTTTATTTTATTTTATTTTACTTTATTTTATTTTACTTTATTTTATTTTATTTTACTTTATTTTATTTTACTTTATTTTATTTTATTTTACTTTATATAAATATAACCAGTGATAACGTTATACATAAACGTAACAACCAATATAGATACAAGTTTACTTAATTATTGATTTCAGTATCTTCAGGTTATTGGAATAGTCCCACTATGATCATTACTTCAAACGTGTCCATTTATCCTTGAATTAGATTCAGATAAGATAATTTGGTTCGACCTAGGGACAAATTAGTTTCGATAAAGTTAGGTTAGGTTCGTTTAGATTATCCCAGAATGGCGCTGCACGTGGCAGAACTTTAAATCCATATTTTATTAACAGCAATCGAATATTACGACGAGATAAATATAATGTAACTTTCTTATCGAATTAATCTACCTTCATTTTCTACGTTTAATAAATTGATAATTTCGGAAACGATAAGGAACGAGGTTAGCTTTCCCTAAAGCTAATACTCCTTTTTGTTGTATTTTCTTAGCTCGTTACTGGTAAAGTTGTCACCATTTGTATGGCATAATGCAGGGAGTATGCAGAACCCTACAGAATTGTTTAAATATTTACGTATAATTAAAGAAAAATAACAAATTTTGATATTTTTAATAATACTCGTTTTTTTGTCTAGAAAGTAGATCAATTGCAATTTTTAGCATCTATGTATTGTTTTAATGGTACTGATACGTGCAACACTGCATAGTGAATATTTTCTGAATTATAACAAAAATAAAAAATAACGTGGTTCTTCAATTACTTCTCTGATTATAATTTGATAATATTTAAAAAAATGTATACCTAAATTCGACGAAATGATGGAATTCTAATGATCTTAAGAAAATAATATTTCGTTCTGATAAACTAATTTTTATTTCATAAATAAATCGACATTGGATAGGATCTGTATACAAAATTTGTTATGAAAAAAATTTATTAAAAACATATACAGATATATCTATGCAAAATAATAATGACAGTATAAACTTGTCAATTTAAATTTTCACCCTGAAATAAATTATGGGAAACAATAACAAAAACTCCTTTTTCTTTTTTCAGTATTTTATGTATTTAACGAAGAATTTGTGATGATCCTATATATCACGTTCGAAACAGAAATTCATATTAGCTTAAGAACAAGCATATTTTCCCAGTGGAGGGATAAGAAGCGAATAAATAGATTTAAGAGATGAATATCCACTGTGAAAACAGCAAGAATAGAGCAAAGAAATGAAAAATAGCTTTATACGAATTTTTTCTAGAAAATTATGGTTCCTTTCGTTCAATAAATTCAGGGATAGCGATTGACGAGTAAATTCTATAAATAAATTACTGTATATAGCGAGATTGCATAAAATTGTAAACATGTTTTGCTCGAACTAATATTCCGAAGACTATCTACCATGAAATCTCAAAACTGGATTTACCAGTTTCTTTCCAACTTTAGATGCGTCTAAAATGTATGCATGTTTATCTTTTGAATTACCATTAAATCGATGTATATGCAACAGCTTTTTCTATTACATATTTCAAAATCGAAAATTCCACGATAAGAGCATTTCCTGTCTTTGCACGATAATGCGAGATTTCAAAGGATGAAACAAATGAAGTGTACCTACTTTAGCCCTTTCACGAGCAAGCGTTTCAGCGTTTAACTCACTAGCGCCACCACGGTATGTATCTACAATAAATGTATCGTAAATACCGCGTATATCGTTCAATTATTTTCTAATTTTACTGATATGCTCCTAGAACTTCTCATATTATTTTTCATATTATTCGCACAATATTATTGATACAAATTTTGGTACAAATTGGTACAAATTGGTACAACTGTACTCGTGAAAGGGTTAAATATATGTAGCTTAAAGACACAGGCTAAATGAGTCCTTCATTTGCCAAAGTGTTTAACCTAAACCAAAATATCGAAATTTATTTTAAATATAAAAAAACAAATATAAATTAAGTGTTATGTCACTAAAATTAAAAAAAAATTTAATAAGTGGAGTTAATTAGTTTGTCCAATGGCTGACTTCTCGATGGCTGAAATCTACAAACCTACAAAGTTTCAATTAAATCGGTGACCCGAAGGACTTGCACTCTCCTTGTTAGTCACTGAAAAGACCTAACTGATACAGTCAGGCCAACGTCAGAGTTCAAAACATCTTACTCATTCCTACCTTGACAAAAGGCCAATGGTCGTTTTCACACCTCTAGAAAGTAAGAATATATTGTAGTAGTGGTTGTCATAGGATGTGTGGTATGAGTGTGAGGAATGTTTGTGTAGAAGAATGTGTGTGTGACGAGTATGACAGAGAGTCGGGAAAAAACAATCAGTAGGTGAATGACAGTCATTACATATAGACGTTGTGTGAGAGAGTCCTCGAGAGATGATATCGCAGTTAGAAGCGAATTTATTTTACGAGATTTAGTTTTAATTAATGTTGTGCTGTTGTCGTGTTAAATAAATCTTCTTATTAGTTTACCCATTTACTCGCATATATAAGCACTTCTGAAAGCTATACGAAGGCAGTTCTTATTCTTCTTCGCCGATACACAGTTATTGTATTTTCCGTCGCAGCCTCATTGCAGAATTTGTATTGTATGTGTTCCGAAATATATCACAAAGAATTAATCGATTTATAACGTTCTCAATCCGAGTTCCAACACTAGAAGAATATGTTTCTTTATCATTTTCTCGACAATTAGCTTGAAACCTATATCGAAGCGAAACACTCTTGTCCTCTGTGAACCATCCCAACTGGTTCCTTCTGAGCTCCATACAGTACAGAGGAAATTCACATTAGCAACGTCTGTATAGACAAATTTCTCAATGCAAAATAGCAGAATATTTTCTTTGACACTTGAAAGTAATATTTTTAATTTAGCATCCAATCTCAGTCTACTCCTCGTCTTCAAAATTGTATACCCATCAGCCACTAGTGCTTTTCAAGAGAACGTCCAAGATGTATTTGCTTAAACAAATTGCTTATTGCTTATTGCACGTTACTGAACTATGATACTCCGATTATGGTGTACATGGTACAATATGTTCTAAGAATTCTTGGCTCACTGACAACTTACGGCTCTAAGTCTGATTCTTCATTGCTCCAGGCGCAGATTTTACTAACCATGTATCTTTGCTCACGCATGTTCTCTCCTCTGTCCCGGTTTCTTTCGCCATATGCAGACATAGCTGAAACATATTCAGGTACGTTCACCCAAAAGCATGGGTGGCCGTGCATCCTCCGTTCACGCGATAATCCGAGGTATACTCCATCCAAATATTCTTCTTTCGCACCTCTAATTCTATAGAACCGTGTTTCTCAACCTTCTATGCCTCGTAAAATATATACACGGTGTCTTAGATTCTAACTACCAAATTTCGTCAAGGTATTTCATGGATTCAAATAAGAAAAAATTAAAACAAAATTTATTATGTATAAGTACAGTTAGGCCTCCTATAACACGGTAGATAGGTTCTCAGAAAATTCCGTGTTGTGTGAAACCGTGTTGTACGAGACCCAGACGCAGTACAAAAAGGGAGGTTACATTCCGAAAATTGACTAAAAACAAATTTTGTTTAATTCTATATAAACAACTTAATTTTTATTAAAAATATAAATGTATGTACAACACAAATAAGAAAAAAAGGAACAAAAATATTATTTTAATTTAACGCAAGTTTAATTTAATAAATTTCTTCGTCGTCACTGCTTATATAGGAGTACAGTGTTGTACAAAAGTTTTTGCAATTTTCTTATTGTGTTAGAAACCGTGTTATAGGAGAGTTCCTGCAATTTATGAATCGTGTTATAGGATGCCGTGTTGTAGGAGGGCTACCTGTATATATATAGGTATATAGGTATATAATATTGTGATGAACATAGCAATCGTTAGCAAACAGAAAACAGATCACCGTGAAATGTTTGATTCGAGACGTTGCCATCGCGAAAAGTCAATCGATGAGCTGTCACAGAGCTGTCATCGAGCGGTCATTAAGCAACAAATAGTGTTAAGTTTCGTTATAAATAAAGCGTTGATTATGAAAACAATCATCTTAAGTGTATTTACATTTAGCAGAATCCAGTGATAGGACCTGTTCAGCGGAAATTTGTGATTTGTTAGTAAATTACCTAACAATATATAATATACAGGTTATGTTAAATATGTTTAAAGCTTAATTATACAGTTATGATATAAATACAAAATATAAAGTGAATAGTAACAAATTCGCATTTATTATGATATAAATAATGATATTAGAGATAGTATTACAATTAAAGTGAAAAAAATGTTATACTTTAATAAACATGATAGAATTTGGGATGGCAGTGGAATTAAAAAGGAAGGAACACTAATTATAGAAAGGCAACGTTTTAATAATTGGTAACTCGATCGGTGTGTGCTGTACAACAATTGCTTAGAGACTGATTCGTTTGAGCAAAGGAATTTGGCTGACGACCGACACGTACACAATCATACATTAGTATGTAATAATCAAAAACATTTTAACATCGACGTTATATGTAAGATGTCTCGACTTACGTCTTTAGCATTCCAATAAAACATATTCTTTTATAAAAAAGTTGTTATTAATAATTATCGTAGATGACTGAAAAGAGAATATTTAAAAAAGGCCATTTTTGACATGGAAATGAAAAATTCCTTCGGGATTTTTAAGAGCTTCTCTCAAGGAACAAAATATTCCTTTATCATTTTACCGAAAAACGATGGGAAAGTTGTCAAAAATGAAAGAAAATCAACTTTGAATATTCATCGAGAAGATATGCACTTAACTTTGTTTTAGGTGGATAGATCATCAATACATCGACATCGGTGGTATAACCGAGTACGGGGCGATTCTACATGAAAAAACAAATCAAAAATAAAGAATAAAATTTTTTCGTTCGAAGCTTCGTTGTCAAGAAAATCGACTTTGAATATTCACAGAATAGGCTGATATACTGATGGTCCATCCCCACCTTAGCCGAAGTTAAGTACACGCGTACGCAGTGAATATTCAAAGTCGGTTTTCTCAAAAACGAAGCTTCGAATGAAAAAATTTTATTCTTTATTTTCGATTTGTTTTTTCACGTAGAATCACCCCCTCCTAAATTTTACCACCGATACTCATGTATTGATGGTCTATCCATGAGAGTCATAGTTAAGTGTACGTGCACTTGGTGAATATTCAAAGTCAATTTTCTCGAAAACGAAGCTTTGAGTGAAAAAATTTTATTCTCTTTTTTTTATCCGTTTCTGCATGCAAAATCACCCCCTTCCCTGTTATACTACCATTGCTGAGACACCCTGTATTTGATCAGTCTCATTTTTACATATTTCAATTCATTTTTGACAATTTTACCATCATTTCTAGGCAAAATGATACAGGAATTTTTTGTTCCTTGGAAGATGCTCTTAAAAGTCCTGAAGGAACTTTTCATTTCCAGGAGATGTCAAAAATGGGTCTTTTTTAACATACTCCTTTCTTTTTATTAAGCCTGTTTCTGTGTATGAATAATAATTATAAATAGGAATTATTTTTGATTACGAATAATTGGTGGACATTTTGTTTTTAGTTACAAATAACCATTATAGATGATGGATATTGTTTCGTGGAAAGTACTGTATTTGCATTCCACTATTATTATCCATTATTACGCTCTAACTATCGTGTACTTATTAAATTTTGTGTTTATAAATAAATTACTCGACATACTCCGAAAATTTTACCACACACTCCACGTTGAGAACCTCTGCTTCAGATCAAGGATCCTTCATTCTCACGTCTATTGTTCCAGCAAACACTCTTTGTTTGCTGTACATAAATACTGTCATTCCCTCATAAACGACCGACATTAGTGTTTCTTAATTTAGGGTACTCTTCGAATTATTTGCAAATATACAGGGTGGTCTACTTAAATTAATCGAAAACCTTTTATTATACGAAAAAGTGTTTCAAACTTGCAATCAATTACGGAATATCTCGATAAGTATTAATAATTTTTGCATCCATATTACTTTATAGGTTTTAATCACAAACAGTTTTACATACTCATTCAAAAATTTTATATGCCATGATTAATATTTTTTTATTTACAATTATTGTTCGAAACATTTCTCCATGTAACAATCGAATTTCGACTAATTTAGCTGGAAAATTTAAACTGCCATCTCGTATCTTAAGATTTTTACGAATTAACTTACGAATTGGATAACAATAGAATGAAAATCAAAATCAGTCAAAATCCCTGGATGACTGAACAGTCGAGGACAATAATTCTCTAAATTATTATAGAATTATTTTCAAATTATTTAACTATGATCGTAACATTGCTTGTATGAAACTATGTCATGTTCTTCGATAGCAATCGATCAAAGATGGTTGTTCGAGCTTCGTGTGAAATCGTCCAGCGTTAAAAGCAACGACATCTATGGACCGTGCTCCGGAACTAATACCAACCATCCACTCGCTCTTCACATTCAGATCAGTTGCTCAATATTGAAGTAATTCCATGAATAATGTCGCTTCTTATTTAGCACCTTGAATTTCTAGAGCTGTGTTAATCCTTGAAATACTATTTCGGCGATATTATTACTCGCATTAGGAAATATATTATCGATCTCGTACTACAGCTAAAACACAATGGCGCATTGATGCTTGGCCACCATATACGCCAAATAAATACCTGGAGGTATTTGTTGTGGGCAATAATACAATTTCTTTTTTCGAAAAACCATTTGTAACTACTACTCTTGCACCACAAATTTGAAAACTCCATTATTCATACCATCCAATAGCAAAATACATAGCCCTACCAAGGGTCCTTATGAATACTAGACCTGGTAGCACACGGTATAAAATCACACAGTATCAAGATAACTCTGACAGTCCACTTACTATTCGAAGCTAAACATAATTTCCTCAAAGAATCTTCCGTCACTAATCGTCGTCAATGAAGAACGACCTAATGACAATATACATGTAGAGATACTGTTTGATTAGCAAATATAAAGAACGAGAGATGTTATTTTATTCTAAAATATATATTGATTACAAGCTAAATGAGGTAAAGTATAAGCTAAAAGACGACTGATAACTGATCTATGATGATCTATGACCGACACTCTCACGTCAACTTTCGCTAAAAACTCTGTAAAGACTGTCCCAAGACAACCTTTGCACACTTGTTTAAACCTAGCAGTCTCTCTTCTTTCACACACAAGCTTTCTTTCTCCATCACTCATAGACATCCCGTCCATACAGTGCACGCAGTCACTTGTCTTTCCACATGCACTGCAAATATCACCCTGAACATTCGATCTGAACCCGAAGGTACTGCTTATTATCCATCATCAGCCAGGTAGGTCCAAGTGTTCCCCTGCACTCACTCTAAAGCCTGGCATCCTACATACAAGCTGAACGAAACTATAACTGTCAAAATTTATCATAATAATCAGTGATTAAAGTGGTTATAAACAGTATCAGTATGAAAATAAAACTGAAAAATTGTAAAACTTGGCAATACTCTGGCATGCAAATAAAAGAATATAATTGGAAATTATTATTTCATTCTATTTTGAATTTTATTATTAATAATAATTGTATTATTACAAAATGTTATAAATGAAAAATGGTAATTAAATAAAAACAAAATTATTGTTAGTACAGTTAAAACAGTGATTCTCCACCGTTTTCTTTTGTATACCATTAATCAATATGGAACCAAGTTACGTATATATAGGGTGTCTTCTTTTCATCTTGAGCACACATAATCCTTGTCATTTCTGATGATAAAAAAGATATGCAAGGAAAAAGTTGCAAAGTTCTATGGGGCAAATGTAATAATTGAACAAAATTCTGTTTTCAATGTTGTTTAAGTCAGAATTTCAAGGTTGCTAAGTATCTTTTAATTGTTTAATTCTATACTTTACATGTAGTGTTCATTAGTGTAGTATACTCCATTGTACATAATTTAAAATTTAAAATTTTATGTGATTTAGATCAGCTCATATACCTAATGGAAATCTTCAGCGTATCGCCATGGTATACGTTACCATGATTTAGAATCACTAAATTAGAGGATAAACTAATTACAAATGGTATAATTTGAAATTTAACCTCGAGAAAACGTGTAAAATGTACAAATTTTTTTAAATATATAGTAATCCAACTATATACCCTAATTTACTATTTGGTGGAGAAGAAATGATCAGAATTCCTAGTTCCTAAATTAATAATCTTAAATGTAGGGAGGAAACATGTAAAATGTACAAATTTTTTTTTAAATATATAGTAATCCAACTATATACCCTAATTTACTATTTGGTGGAGAAGAAATGATCAGAATTCCTAGTTCCTAAATTAATAATCTTAAACGTAGGGAGGAAACATGTAAAATGTACAAATTTTTTTTTAAATGTATAGTAATCCAACTATATACCCTAATTTACTATTTGGTGGAGAAGAAATGATCAGAATTCCTAGTTCCCAAATTAATAATCTTAAACCTAGGCTAACTTGAAGTGAATAACAATATAGAAACGACAATTTTGATATTCACGGCCATCTCATAAATAACAAAAATATAAAATATAAAATAGGAAATTCACTCAAGAAATTATGATTCACTCGATATTCATACAATCTCCTATTCCACAATTCAGTTAACGTGACCTAAAATTATTCCCTCGTAATAAATCTCTCATTCTCAAATTGGATGTCCCAAACTTTACGCAAGAAATAATTTTGATAGAAAACACAGATTTTTAATAAAAAATTGTAAATATTGCTGAACAATAAAGACGCGTTGTTCTTTCCTGTAGTGCTTTATTTTTAATAACTTTGAACTGTCAGCTGTCATACAGTCTTTTTCTTTTTCGTTGGCAACACTTTACCGCACAAATGGCGCAAAATTCAAATTTTGCGTGAATTTTGGGACACCGTTTATAATATAACCACCATGCCACATTTGCATCACTACAATACCATAAACTTTGCATCCGAAAATGAAATTCAAAATTAGCATTTCAATTTAATTAGGATGCGTCTATAGTTGAACACCCTAAACTCACTTGATTACCCAAAATAGATATTCAGACTCAGGGTACTTACAATTGGATATACTTAATAGAGACTGGTCAATCAATATTATTCTCTAAGAATACTACAATAAACAATAAAATATTCGAATATAATTTGTTGTACGAAGACAGCCGAGAAATGCCCTTTCATGTTCTACCAATTTGAGATACTGAACATCTTGGATGTGCAATAAAGAACATTTTCGTGACTGTGTATACTTTATTACACTTGTAATTGTGACGATTTCGAACGTGATGTGTGTTGCCAATGCAATAATGCGTGAAAGACGCGCCTCGCCATCCTTCTTGACCATCAAAAAGTTATAAAACGAGACATCGGACGATCGTGAGAAATTAAACAAAACACATCAGATGACGTAAGATGGTTTTGGAGCTCAGACAAGACACGACAGACGTGAACTAGAACTGGAAGACGCAAGACGGTAAACGGAAGACGGAAAACGAAAGGAAAAACGGCAAGGGAGAAGACGATACACCACACACACACCAATCACGCACACCCACATCATAATCGTAGAATAAAGCGTAATTACAACCATAATCTGCGCTTTACTACCACCTAAGTGCTCAGTGTCTCGTAAGGGATTCGGCACACTGAGAAAAAGGGGCATCACAAGTATACCACACGCTGCACCCTCCGCGTGGAGCTCATCTTCATCCACGCGGTGCAACAATGTGTATGCGTTATACTGAGTGGTGCTGCATTCTGTTCGTATTCTATTGGGATTATGGGTAAAAAGAAATAACTATCGGTATTTTATAATTATCTTTATTCTCTCTTCAGGAAGGTATATCTCAAGTATTCTACCTCTTCGCGTAGAGAGTCAAAACTAGAGTGAAGAAAAAGGGTATGCGATTGCAGCTCGTCCTGGTCCCCTAATTCTGATCTAACGTGTGCAATAAACACTTCACGCATTCCCGGAACCCCTTCGGCGCATAGTTTAAAGATATATCTATTTCCCTTGACAGATTCATTTTTGTATATTCGATACGTTAAGACGTATCTTATTTTCAACATATTCTGATGCGTACTATATGCGTTCTGACTGAGTTATGTTTAGCTTCTGGTGTGTTCTCTTCGAGTTCTGTATGACTCCTGTGATGTCTCGTCGCTTCTGTGGGTCAGTCACACGCGGGTCCAATTTGTTGATTTGGTTGTAGGTTGTAGGGTTGTACGTGTTCTGCGCTTTTGCGTTAATTATATTGCTTAACCCTTTCGCTAATACGGGTGACTATAGTCACCAGCCACGGGACGCCATCTACGCACGACGTGTAACCGTAGTCACCAACTACGAGGCGCCATCTACACATGGCGGGTGAGTCACCGCTATAGTCACCGGTTACTAAAATTAAACTCAAAATTAAGACAAGTGCTACCTTCGTACTTAGCTCTCTTTGCAAACAATTGCAAACGCTATTGCAATGGCCGATTTTTCCTTTTTTTTTTTTTTTTTTTTAAAAAGGAACAAACCCCAAACCTGAGAGAAGTCATCCGAAACAAACCAAAGTCCATCGATAGCCAATCCTGAGTCAACCAATATCTCTCCAAAACATACCCTTTCCCTAGCATACAGTCCAGCATATATATATTCGCACCAGGACACGAATAAAGCGCATTTTGCACAGTACAACTCCACGATGCTATATCTTCGCGAGACTTTCCATAACTATACATAGTTATCCGCGTTAGTCCCTATTCGAGACTTAGCCGAACGTCGTTCTCCTTACATCACCATAATTGTCCCGTGACACTCTCCATAGCAAAAGAGTTAATTCGCTAGAACGACGGTGAGACATGTCTAACCTTCTGTGTCATGTCGTCGTTGCAACATAATTACCTAAAGTGATGATCAGATAATTAAACAGATAATGAGTCGCTGAAAAATCGTGCATCAATTTTGAGTAATTTTGGTTTGCTTCAAAGGGAAACCTTCGTTACCTTATTCTCGACTCCGCTTCATGTACTGTGAATTCGTTCATTGTTCAACATTTTTACAAAATTCCCACGCATCACCAGTGCATAAGTAGAGATTCGTGTATTACAAACGCCATCTGTCGACCATTTAACATTTCACATTTGAAATGAGCATTATTAAGTAACAGAACTCGTCGGAGGTGCAGAAGGAAGATCTCAAGCTTCTGAGATGCTGAGACTTTGCCGTTATGACCGTGTAATAAAGCAAAGAAACAGCTGTTTCTGTAAATATTAAATACACGTGAATGAAGTGTGCATGGTTACTCAAGCTTGAAATAAGTTAGTAGTCACGCTGATAATACTCGCACCGATGAGCACTCTTGTTTCACTCAATGGCTTCTTTCACTACTCTTCGCTGAACGTTTCATTGTAAATTGTAATTGAGAATGAAAATGAATTATCGTTGCATTTTTGTAATTCATTGCGTGACTTCTGTTAGTCGTTTCGAATTATTGCGGAAAAATATGTTAATGCATTCCTAGCAGCTGACGCGAATTCACGTCATTTATGATTGTCACGATTTCTTACGGGTTTTACAATACTTTCAAATGAGTATTATAATTTTAGTTTTAATTTTTTAACAGTGGGGATTTCTAAATTTTTTTATTTTAAATAAATTTGAATAGTGGGGAAAAGAATTTTAATAATTAAACAAAAATGTTGATAAATAATGGAAATTACTGGTTGCAGATATATCAATAATCGTTGTGACTATAGTGTGTTTTAATTACATTTCACTTATAATTATCTTTATTTTTCATTCATAGAATGCAAATTTATTATTTATAATTTTCGGTATATTAGAGAGGTGAATTTTAACAGTAACAAAAATTTAAAAAAATAGTAAAAGTTACTAGTTGCAAATGCGTTAATAATCACTATGAATACGTTATGTTTTTATTATATTTCCTTCTCATTTTTATTTTTTTTCTTATTAACGGAACGGAAATTTTTGATATACGAATTTTAGTATTAGTATTATTTAATTTTAATAGTAAAGGAATATCTTAATCAATAATAAAGAACAAGTTGCCATTGTGTTAATATTGGTTATGAATACTTCCTGTTTCAATTAGATTGCACTCTCGTTTACAAGAATTTTATAAACAAATTTTATAGCGGAGGCAAATTTTAATAATAAAAAAATAGGAAATCAAATTTTAACAAATATTGAACATTTCTAATTGCAAACGTGTTAATAATAAATCGTTTAATAAATAATTAATAAATGGTTTCAAATGTATCCTGTTTTTCATTATATTTCACCTCTATTTTTAATTTTTATTATAGTGAAATGTAAATTTTTGATATATTTTCTTCTTGTGTTTCCCTTGGAATCGGAATATGAAATATTGAAGCAATTTGTCTATGTCATTCTCGCATTACAAGAACATTAGGCGTGTCGAAATAAATTTTTAATTTATCTTTTTGAAGAAAATATAATTGTAATGTAGTCTGGGTAACTACATTGTTATTTCAACATAGCGAATACGTTCTATAGTGACAAGCATATATATATGCAAATGAGGAAACACCTACTCTTAAATTCAACTGACTACACCATTGTAGATCATGTTTCCATTTATTCATGTTATATATCATTTGAAAGTACAATTCTCATAGATTAAACAGATAAAAAGAATTGATGTTGAGACTATAGGACTTTCAAATTTCACTTTTATCTTCTAATTAAACACGTTTAAACAGTACGTATATACAATTACACATAGTTAAAAAATGTAACGTTAATTGCATTAAAGATGTAACAAAATGTCAAAATTTACAAAGAATTTATTTATAATTCAATCTACAATTTGTAAATTAATTATATCATATTTGTAACATCGTAAAGAAATTCTAACTATAAAAATTGTAGTCTCTGTATTTTAGATGATTTCATATATGTATAATTTATGTAAATTGAATGGGTCTTTTGTTCAGTCGTTTTCGTTTTATATTATTTCACGACAGTGATATTTAATGGGGTATAATATCATAAAACAAGTTTTCTTGGGCCCTTTTTTGAGATTTATTTCCAATGAATTTGTACACCATTTTCTGTACTGATTTATCTAAAGTTAATTAACATTTAAGAATTTTGTTTAATGTCAAATAAGCAAGAAATATAATAATGTAATAGTCTAAACACACTCCCTTAAAAGAAAGTCTCGTCATGACACAATTCTTCCCTCTAATTTCAATTACTCCAAATCTTTTAAATGAAGAAATCAAAAAGATTTCTATGATAAATTTACCTATAACAGGCAATGTATTAAAAGAAAAATTATAATTGTTACAAAATTGTTAAAACTTTCAAATTAGATTATCGATTTCTTCAGTTTCTTACACTTTCTACAAAATTATTTCAAGGAATAATTAAAATATAATTATTTTAAAAAATTGTTATATTAATTTAATTCTAATATTGAACTCTGTCGAAATTTTTAATTACATGAGTATTGAAAATGTAACCAAAATTTGGATTCAATTGGTCAAGCATATATTAAGATATTATGTAAATTAATTTGTAAAACATAACTTCGAAAAAGAGTATTCAGTGTTTCTTATACAGAACATATCTGTGGCGTTTAAACTTACTAAACTGTATTAAAAATTTAAATAAAATTTTTTTAACTGACAAGCAAGAAATTTGTTTCCTGTGATATTCCTCTTTTAAAATTATTCAAATTATACTTGAAACATATTTCACATTATTTAAAACGTAGGAGGTATTTCAATACATTCTCCAGCTAAGATACCCTATATTTAACACTAAAATTATTAAAAAATTTGTAATTACTAAAAATTCGCTCTTATTATTTAAAAAGCAATACTCACTTTCAATGAGATAGAAACATAACAATTATTAAATACTAAAATAAAATAGTATTCACTTTTACTGAGACAAAAATATAATAATTAATATAATTAATAATTAAATACATGCATCTACTTTTTCCAAAATAATATTTATTTTTACTGAGATAGAAAGATAATAATTATTAAATACATGCTTCTACTTTTTCAAAAATAATATTCATTTTTGCTGAGATAGAAACATAACAATTATGAAATATATGCATTTACTTTTTCAAAAATAATATTTATTTTTACTAAAATAGAAACATAATAATTATTAAATATATGCATCTACTTTTTTAAAAGTTTACTTTTTCAAAAATATTCATTTTTACTGATGTAGAAACGTAATTATATACCCTATTTATATATGTATATATATTTTCATGGCAGTACCTACCTCGTTTATTACCATTGTACGTAGCATCTCACTTATTCTCGCCTATGTATACTAGATTTAAATACATATTTAGATCAGTAGTCCTAGTGTCCACGTATCAACGTAAATATGTAATTGCGTAATTCTGTTCCATAATATATGACACTCTTTAAACAACACATTGGAGCAAGACCGTTTGTAGCCACCCCAGCCCATACCATGACAGAGTCACCCCTTCCCTCCACCATCTGGTTTTATAAAATTCCCCATTGAAATCTTCGCCATTCGATATGCAACATATGCTCTTGCATTTGAATACGAGATATTAAACTTTGATTCATCGTCAAAAACAACTTCGTCTCGTTGTTCTCGAATACAGTTTATACGATTATGAAGTATAATAGTACTTCATGATAATGGTGCCTCTTAATAAACGATTTGTCATGGACGATGAATATTTCTAGACGAAATTCACTCAGACCTCGTTGACACTAACGCTAAAACTATCAATACAGTCGAAATGACTAACCTCGTAATTTTCCTTTTTGCAGTTATTAAAAATATATGCATACAAATATATGCAAGAAAATTAGCGTTGACTCATTTCGAGATAGAACTGTAATTAATATATTTACTTATCATCGTCGCACCGTTAAAATTATTATTATCTATGGACCCTATGTTCAGGTTTAAAAATTAAAAAATGGTATTTCTAAAAATAAAAGAATTCCGAAATTTCTGAATCGCACGAACATAAATTTTTGCCTCGATGCAAGGTGAAAGGATGATAAAAAATGGCCAAATTTTGGGTCACTGTGGGCATAAATTATCGATTATTTGGCTCCCAAAGATGTGTAAATGCACCATTATTTACCCCAAATGTGAGGAGGAAAATTATTGCAGAAAATTGTTCGAATAGAAGCGAAATAACGCAAAGAATTGGAAATTGTTTAATGTAAATGTCCTTAATATCGAATTAAATACACGAAATGTGAAAATTCAACAATATTTTATATTATTATTAATTTTATTTTATGGTTAATTTATGAAAGCCGATTTGTTTGTCGTAGGTACATACAGTGAGCTGTCTTGAAATAATTGCTTTTAGAAAGTCGATGAATCAAACGATTAGTACGAGCCATTGTCTTTATGATGTAGAACAGTGAAAACACTCACATAGAAGAAAAGTACTATTATTATTATCAGAAAAAGTACTATTCTGTACCAGAGGCATCAAAACTTGCTGGCAATTATTGATAGAGATATTCCAATTTAAATCACAGTATCACATTTTGATCATTTGTTATTACCCTTGTGGCAAAATTTATAATATACTGTGCATTTTAAATGTAAACAGATCAATTGTACGACAATTTTGTAAAATATTGATGTTTGTACTAAAATATCTTTCAAAAGATTTTTGGATCAATAATTATTATTATAATAATATATTTGGAGAATCAAATGAGTGGATAACCCTTAATACCAAAAAATTTATCATATAACATTATATTTTAAACACTATAATATCTATCCTGATAATTCCAAATTGCAAATATTTTTACGTTGTGTAAATAAATTTTAATCAAATTTTCTTTCATTTTTCTTCCTATTTACATTTTAACGTAATTATTAAAACCA
This sequence comes from Eufriesea mexicana, assembly GCF_001483705.2. Taxonomy (NCBI): domain Eukaryota; kingdom Metazoa; phylum Arthropoda; class Insecta; order Hymenoptera; family Apidae; genus Eufriesea; species Eufriesea mexicana. The sequence goes on from NW_016909769.1 coordinate 218,141, forward strand.
ATTCTACAATTCACTTAATAACATCATTAGTTTTAATTAAATTAATTAGTAATTAACTTGCTTCGTAATTTATTATATTTTAATATTATTTATTTATTATATTATTTATATTCCTAAATTCGTTATATTTTCATAATTACAATCTTTCGCTGATAATAAAGGATTTTTTTTCGTATTTCAATAAATAAATTAAATACTTCCTCCTATCTATGTTGGAAAATGAAATAAAATTTTCCAATATAGATATCTGACACTATAATTAATTCAAGGATTAATTAAAAATCTGTAATAATTATATAAAGCATTCATAAATCAAACGTTTCAGGATCTCAGTTTTCATAAATAAAGAAAATTTTGTGCAAAGAAATTAGTCGGCGTACGGTATAATGATTTAGAAAGGACTAACCTCGTACCTCGTAACTTCCTCGCGTTGTTATCTATTCAATCGCTTTGTGACGAATAATATGGTGACAGCACTCATCCATCGTGACGTTACAACCATATTGTGCCCCATTGTGTTGGGGCCACAGAATACCAAGAAACGCTACTGTAAGCTACACAGTTATTCGGTCGCTTGTTCGACTGCTTTTACAGAAGACCGCCTGCAATATCGTGAACCCACGTTATACATGTGTACGTGTTCGTGTGTTCCTTGGCTCCTGTCCAGGATGGCCCAATTCTACCAAGATATTTCCTTTTAAAAAATGGCCCAACTCGTGCACAGTTGCGTATATTCAAAGCTATAGTGCAATGTATTTACAAAATTCGGGTAAAAATTGTAATTAAAATCCTGCAAGCATACCCATTAAATTAATTTTTGTGTGTTTAAAATCATGTTAATATATGATTATACGTAAAATATTTAATTTGTAAAATTATTTAGGCCTATAATCGATTACTGTTGTAAGTAGTATACAGTTTTGTATATTGGTGATGGATTTCTGTGAATTTTTGTTATACTTTAAAATTTGAAATTTGTGAATAATTTTGATTATACAAATATTAAAATTAAAAAAATTGAAATATTACGGTTAAATAAATATGTTAAATAATCTTGTTACACTGATCACAAAATATAGAAGAATTTATTTTTCATAATGCATTATGTACGATTAAATTTCATAAATTTTCGATTTCAAGAGTATTAAATATTTTGACCTTTCACGAGGAAAATTTTGTGAAAATAATATGACAAGTAAGAAGAAAATTCCTAGATTACATAAATAAAATTAGGAAATATTTCAACGATATGTACGATATTTACGGTAAACATTTATCGTAGATACGAGCCGTGGTGGCGCTAGTGAGTTAAGTGGAAAATCGTCTTAAGTCCTACCCTAACGCTTACTCGTGAAAGGGTTACATAATTTTAGAATTTCACACATACACTAATATGTAATGTAATACTTACATATTATGTAAATCCATTAAGTATAGTAATGTACTTGGGAAAAATAATGAGAAATTATAAAAATATATGAATAAATTCTACAAATTTTCAATTTCATGATTTTCAAATTCTTGAATTAATTGTTTCAAATTTCACACACATACACACACACAAAAATCAATACATATATGTTAAATACACTAACATGTTTAATAAAAACTATTTACCTTAAATTATAAAAATTATTAACAGTACAAAACAAATATTATTATGCAAATTTACATCTTTATTTGCACCCTTCAATATTTGGTTTTTTAAAAATTTCTTTTAAAAATAAAAGATATGTTCTACCGATAAAAATATATATACATATAATGTATATAAAGGGATATTCGTGAACAATATAAATACATTTAATACAGTGTGATTATATAGTAAAGTATTTCGAATATTTTCCAAAATATGAAGTGAAAGTATTCGAAATCGTGAATAGCTTTTATGCTTTGCTTGCGGTGGAGTTCCAATACCGTAGAATCCCAGTGCACACCTGACAACCAGCTGTGTTCGTCACGGTACGTCATGGTCCTTGGCCACGTATAACTCACCGTTCCCCATCATCCTCTGGGACACTATACCGTATACCAAGCCATGCATGTCCTCGTAAATATTCCATTTCCTAACTTCATAGAGGTCAAAACTGAACCGTCGGTTAAACAGTCGTACACTTTTCAAGCGCAAGCGTACGTACGTCTATAAAATATAATATGCAGCGTATAATGGCGACCAAAATTTGCATTTGCAAAATGGTCCACTACTTGCACACCATAACTGATTTTTAAATTATATACCAATTTCATATTCGATTGTTTCTATTTGAGAAATTAAAAAATCGTATGTTTTGTGATTTAGGATTAATACAATTTTTGGTTTACCTATTTCAAAAATCAATTTTTTTTCTTATTTCCACTACTTGCACACCATAACTGATTTTTAAATTATGCACCAATTTCTTATTCGATTGTTTCTATTTTAGAAATATTTGAATGAAAAATCGTATGTTTTGCGATTTAGGATTAATACAATTTTTGATTTACCTGTTTCAAAAATCAATTTTTTTTCTTATTTATTCATTAATTATGGTTTACATACTATTTGTTAATTGTTAATAAATGTGTAATATGTTTGTAATATATCCAGTTTATAATTATAATAACAGTTTTAATAAGTACAGATTTAGTAAGCGAAAATACAGTTTTTGAAAAGAAATTAAGAAAATAGGTAAGAAAATAGGAGATTAAGAATTTGTATTATACACCTAATTCTGTTTTTACACGATAGATACGTTCGCGAAGAATTCGTGTAAAAGAGTGTATTGCATCTATGGAAAAATAGAAGATTGGTTCCAGTCCCAAGAAATCAGCAAAAATAATACAATAAACCATGAGTTTTCATGTTAGGATCTTAAACATTTTATTTCATAAAGATTGCACATGTGTCGTACAAAGTAAATTATCATTTGAAAAGGAAAAAAACATGTCACTAATTCATGAACACAAAAATTAGGCAAGATAATACGAGTTACACGTAAAAAGATTTTATTCGTTGACACTTTCTGACAATAAGCATACGTTTGCGTAAGACTGCGATATTACTGCTATCGCTAGAAATGTCTTGGTTATCGTCTTCGTGCTTCATTGGTGAAATTCTTTCTGTAATCTCTTGAACAAAATTAGGATTAGCCTCCTGTGGTGCCGATGTTTCAGTGGATTTAAGAACGAATTCGGTAATTAATCGTTGTGTTTGTGTTTTGGCTAGGCCAAAAATTTCGGTCGATCGTGTTAAATCAAAATAAGTCGTGTAAAAAGAGAATTAAATTTTTT
>NW_016909769.1:221521-255269 GCF_001483705.2 Eufriesea mexicana
AGAGAGAGAGAGAGAGAGAGAGATGAAAAGAGAGAGAGATGAAAAGAGAGTGAGAGTGGAAAATCTTCTAGGTCTAAAGGATAAAACGAGATCTTTTATGTGATATAGAGGGTGCCATTATCACACCAAGGGAATGTTATAGGACAGGTTATATTTATTTTTATGGGATAACATATAGATTCCTGTACATTTAGATGCCATGTTTGAAAACGAATTTTTATTCAAAAAATATTTTCTCTATTACATATTCGTTAAAATACGAACAGATTTTTTATTCAAAAAACTTTGATATAACAATGGCGTTAATTAAAACTTTCATCTTTTTAATTGTTATACAAAACGCAGAAAACTATTTCAAATTAATATTATTTCTTTCCAAAGATATTTAAATTCAAGAACTATTTAAATTTATAAAAATTGGTACATCATACTAGAAACATGACAGATTATGTGATATAAAATGTCAGATTTGATTTTATTTCTTTCTTAAAATGCTACAAGAGAATTTATCTCTAACAGCCCTCAAGAGACTATTACACTTTATATGGCCTCCTCTTTATGCAGTTGAAATGATAAAATATTATGTCTCGTAAGCCTGTATTGTTATACAACCCTATAAAACAATATTATAAAATCCCACATTATTCTTTATATTTCTATAATCTTATTCCTCTTTTGGTCACTATTATAATAGGTACATCGCATATATAAAATGTCCTAATCTAAGTCATAAAATAGAATTCTACAATTTTCAATGCTAAAATTATAAACAAATTATACGAATTATAATATAAGAATTAATTATAATTAAATATCATAAATAAACTATACAATTAGGCTACGTACAGTATTTACTTTAAAATTGAACAAAAATACAGTAATTACATTATTACATACAGGTATGTAGAAGTTTCTTTTTAATTGTACTACTGTAACATACTATACATACATACATTAGGTAAACTAAAATTTTATAGTAAATATCTCTGTATAATTATAAATATGTAATATTGATACCAAATTAATTTATCCTCAAATTAATTCAAAACTCGCATAAATTTTTCATACGACGAGGAAAGAAAAACGAGACAAACGAAAGAATAGTTGCATTTATAACGAGATAAAAAATGAAATAAAGAGGAGAAAGAAGAAATTTTCATTTCGTTTCATTCCGTTTCGTTTGCATGTTAAACGCGTTCAATTACCACGATAATTATCACATTTACATACGGATATACACACGGTCTCCCGAGTGTATTCATTACTAGTCGATAGCACTCTGTCCATTATCTATAGGTCAAGGTTTACTCGCCAGAACTTTGTAATTACTCCCCAAAGATATCCGCTGGTAACATCGTTGTAATTGATCGTCAGTGAAATAGAAGCGAGATAAAGAAAGTCAGCGAATAACAAAGCAACATCGTTATCTCTCTCTCTCTCTCTCTCTCTCTCTCTCTCTCTCTCTAATGTTCTAACTTTCACAATAAAACCACTAGACGAGATATCGTAAACAAAAATAAAGAGAAACAATGAACAGTGGGAAAAAAGTGTTGCGCAAAGAGAAAGGCAGATATGCATGATTGGTAATTGCACGACCAGAACGACTATTAAAATTCACTATACCACTATAAAAAGAACAGAGTGCAAAAATAACTATGTAATAAACAATATAATAAATAAACCAATAAACCAATATAATAAACAATATAATAAATAACGATATAATAAACCAATAGTCGTAACGTGAAATCTTGTTCGTCATTTTTGTCTGGCAATGTTTCGCGAACGTGAATCACTGTGCACTCGCGGAAGGCGTATAGGTTAGATCCGATCGTGCGAGTCCACCATCTTAGCGTTGTATGCACGCGGGTTCGCTCGTTCGCGCTCGTCTAGACGTCACGGACACTACACGTTGCTATCACAGTGGGCGGAGGAATGAACTTTCTCGTGCATAAGATATGCAGATCAACCGGCCATTATGGAAGGTTACTTAATACATTTACGAATATTACTCATAACGTTCCTTGATCGATCGTGACGCGTAGGATTACTCACTGAAACCGCCCTGGCGCCTCGCGAGCGCCATCTGCGAACGAGCACCGACAATCGATTGCAAGTGCGATCGATTCCAATCATCTTCGACCGCGAGCCAACTATAGATACCCTGCAATTTGTTCCTTTCCGAATAATGGTTAAACCAAACCAAACACAATTTATGACTTAATTATTACCGCTCCGTGCTACTGTTTTATGTATAACGTTTTATTGCGTATAACGCGCAGCTACTCGTTACCTGTAATGGGTCAATAACTGAGAATTGAGTGGTTTTAGTGCTAGAAATAAATAATTATACGCTACGTGTTATATTCCCATCGGTGTATTTATTACAATTTATTTATCATTGATAAAATGTGACGATATGGAAATAAAATTGTTTAATCGTTAATTTAATTGTCGTTAATAATACAAAGCGTGTGAATAATAGAGATATGAAGAATTATTGATTAATTTAAGGTGATATTATTTTTATTTAGTGATCGATATTTGCATGAGCATATTTGCATTTTTGTCTTTGATTCCTATACAAGAGTGTTGAAAAGATGAGTTTAACCCTTTGCATTCGAGAGGCGAGCTTCAGTCGCCATTTAATCAGATTCTAAAAATCGGTGTTAATTAATATATCAAATTTATAATTACCCAACTATGCGTGAAGTATCGGAGTGAAATAATTCTACGCCTTAATTTGTATATGATTTCTTATTTATTGTTTTATTTTATTATTGTTTTAAAAATATTGACTTTGTGGCAGGAAGTCTTTGAATTACTATTTTTCTGTGACGAAAAGATCGCCGAGTGCAAAGAGTTAATTTTAACAAAAATCAGTCTAGAATATAAGGTGTGAATAAATAGTTTATAAGACATTTATATGAACATTAGGTAAGAATTAGGGGTTGAGGCTAACTGCGTCACATATCCTCTTTATACTCTCTCGCGAGTCGATCAGTCACTCTAGAAAAGCACTCGAAGATAGATATACCTTCCTTGAATAATAATAGAATTTAAAAGAGTATATATATATCGTAGTTATTTTACAATTGTAAACTCATAATCCCAATAATGAGTATATTACTTCAAAATTTATGTCTTTTGCGACTTATTAGTTTCTTAGAGTACAGTGTAATATTATGCACAATTATGATTTAAATACAAAACAAATCTGTATAAATTCTGGATCTCTAATTGGATCTTGGAACTCTAATTTATGGATCGAAATTACAGAGCAATATATAAAAATTGGAAATTTTACAGTGATTTTATAGTTATGACACGTAGTGTATGTCTGGGAATGAGTCTGATTATGAGTCTAATTATATGACATGTTGTTGGTCTGTACAGGGTGTCCCCGAATAACGTGTACAAGCAACCTGTTGATGAGTTTCTATGAAAATATAAAAGAAGATAAAAAGAACAAAATTTTTTTCGATTTCCACTTCGTTTTCGAGATAATGAAATTTGAAAATTCCTTTCGTGTTACCTGCGCTTATCACTAACAATAAGATACAATTCGTATGTTAACCCTTTGCACTCGAAGATTTTTTGGCTAGTTAAGAGTAGAAAATCAAGGATTCTCTACGAAAAAACTGACTATACTTTTTTGAACGGTAAATAAAGAATTGTATAATAATAGAATTGCAGAATTATTTGACTTCAATACCTCGCACAGTGTTACATTACATTTGATATATTAATTAATATCGATCTTCCAAATTTTGTGAAATGGCGACTGAGGGTCACCTCTCGAGTGCAAAGGGTTAACCTGTAACATGTATAGTATTTGTACAGTGTTTTACGATTTTTAGTATGCTTCTTGAATCGTCAGTTCAGATTTTAACACGACTTCCGATAGACCTTCACTGACGACCAGAATATCAAACTGTTGTAATTTCTTGGATTAAAATTACAGAATTTATTGTAATTCTCAGGAAACTAACCTTATACAATTAGTGAATAATATATGAAATTTATTATTAACGAAATGTGTATTTATGGAAATATAAACAAAGAATGCAGGTGTTCGCGAAGGTTCTAACGACTAATGCGCTTTATACCGCTTCGGGTTTCGATATGAACGATTTCAGAAAACAGAATGCCTTTCAAAACTCTTTGGGGCACGCTGGAATTAAAAGTTCCACCTTTTTGAATCACCGCAATGCATGGTGGAACATTTTTAGTCCCACCTCGAAATATTGCAATAGCTGCTTGCGCATAGGTTTATATTTCGTCTTATTTACGTAAAGCAGTTGGTAATACTTTCGACAAATGTTATAAATGTATTCATTTGTGTTGGCAACGTTCAATATGTCAGTACAGGTTCATCAATTGCTGCAAGCGGAAGATTTATTGCGACAATCTGTTTTTCCTGGTTGTTAGGAATTTCGGGAAGGAAATCCAAACAATTAGCGTACAGGGAAGTAACCTTATTCAGTTGTACAGCAATTGGATGTATAAAATTGAATGTAAGTGAAATGTATACACTTTATGCGAATATATAAAGAAAAACGAGAGTCTCTATCACACCACTGTGGGTCACAATACGTATATATATCAGACAGCAGGCCCTTTTAAACCCCAAAACCAACCCCTTGATGCCTGCATAGTATCTTGAGGTCCAAATGTCGGTATTGGCCTGCAACCTCTAACAGGTCTATCACCACTATTGCATAGGTGTAGCTAATTTACATGTTCCGTCCCGGAGAGCGTATTTAGAATATGATTTTATAATTAAGGCTTACACTTTTAACAGACCTAACGGTTTATTTTATATTTTATAATGCGACTGCAATTCCGGAGGTTCGATGTGCCTCAACGCCGTTCTAGCGGATTAAGCTTATAAAGGTGAAGCAAAATTAGGAATTTTACTAGAAACCAGACGCGACAGATGGGACCCACTTGTGACAGACCCAACAAGCGACGGACGGACGGCACTTATAAATCACGTCATTGACCATCAGAAATCGGCTCCTTGACAGTTTCCTACTCCTTAGCCAAAGGTCCTTATGTCACACCCTCTGTCCAATTAAAACTCTTTACCTTTCCACCACCAACATCTATTTTACCCAATCAGAACTAAACTAGAGAAAACACCGGACCGAACACGACGAGACAGGACATAGAGCAAAATCGAGAAGTCAGTTCGTCTTCGGCACCGATCCTTAAAACATCTAAATTACACATACAAACGCGTGTTCGAAACGGTACTCCGTTAACGTCTACGTTATAACTATTCTACGCTTTTCTGTAAATAAACACTCTCTTTTGACCACACACATTCTGGATCCTTATTATCACAACTAGTCACGCAATATTAATTTGACGCGTGATAAGCGTTCTTGGAAATCGAAGAGATTCGATACCGTAGGACGCTACATTACAACACTGGTCTTATGCGAAAAATCGTAAAGGTAAGTTAATTTTTATAAAAATTAGTTCTATACCAATTTTGTTTCATTTAAAACGCAATAAAATTTCTATGCAACATGGGTCTATTTTATTACCTAAAACCCTGCGTCGCAAAGTTAAACCCAAACCTCAAACACGACACCTTGACACCAGCATAATAGCGAAGGTTCTTGGGATCCAAAAATTGCTACTCCCCTGCAACGCCTAGCACGCCTATCATAGTTGCACAGTTATGATTTATTCCAACAAATTTTATTAGATATAATGTAAAAAGAAAAATCAAAATTACGTGTGTATATCTTTTTAATTATGACTGCTGATTAGATAATTATTGGTGTATATAATTGTAATATGATATATAATAATATCATAATCGTGTTTGAATAATTTTATGCTTAATATCATTGTTGCACAGCTATAGTTTATTCCAACAAATTTTATTGGATATAATATAAAAAGAGAAATCAAAATTACATGTGTATTCTTTTTGGTTATGACTACTGATTAAATAATTATTGGTGTACATAATTGTAATGTGATATGGAATAATATCATAATCTTGTTTAAACAATTTTATTCTTCGTTACTCTGTTCTCCTTTTATCTTTTAGACTTTGCTCGTGAAATATGAATTCCAAATATGAAATTTATCACTGAAATTATATATATATGTATAATTGCACTATGATAATTAGTCTAACTCGTTGCGAATGGTTCATATGAAATATCACAATTATGTGGTTCATTTGTCGTACGACCAAAATTATATTTAACGTGTTTTAAAATTTAAAAAATTTTTTTATAATTTTATAGTGAATGTGATAGACGTATAGTGACTAATTAAAATTAAATATGTTTCCAATACACAATTTTGTATAATTAAATCATAGTGTAAGGATTTATTGCTTGCTGTTAATTACCTTGCAGTATGATTTAATTATGAGAAACTGTTCATTGCAAAATTATTTGATTTTAATTAGCCATTGTTACAATAAAAAAATAATAATTTTAATATGAAGTAAAAGTGATAATTACAATAAAATAAAATTATAAAAATTTGTAGGATTTATACAAATTTTGCACACGTTAAAATATATTAAATATAATTTTAGTCTAATGCGAAAGTAATTTATCTTCATCGAGTTCAACATGAAAAAGTCACGCCTCGTTATTATAGTATTTTAGTTAATCAAGTAATTTTATAAGATACACTCTTATAATTTTATTTAAAAAGTAAAATAAGCTTCTTTTCCTTGTTATTACTCATTCCGTGCTTTTCAGTCTGCATTTTAGTGCATTTCTACCACAGATAACCGGTTACTTTCGATCAGGCAGAACAATCTTTTTTCCGAGGGAATCATCGACTTGAAAATTGAAAAAAGAAAGGGAAAAAAGAATAAAGAAATGTAATACTCGATAACGTAAGTTAAGCACCGAAAAAAGTCAGCCTTCCAAGCGTGTGCTGAGTAGTTCCGTCAAGTTAAGCAGACCAACAAGTTCTTGCAGTATATACATTTATCTACATCCTCTATAAATTTCACTTGGATGTTGCGTGACATAGAAACATAGTAATTTGACGCCCCTATTTAATTGAATTAAAGATAATCGTTGCAAGAAATACTTAGGCAAACCTGCAATTTCGTATTTGATGTCAATTTTCATTTTTCACTCTTTGCACTCGACGATTTTTTCGTTAGAGAAAAATTGTAATTCGAAGACTTTCTGCCATAAAGTGGACGATATTTTTAAAACGATAAATAAGAAATCGTATGCAAATTAAGACGTAAAATTATTTTGCTTCGATATTCCACGCATCGTTGAGTAATTGTAAATTTGATATATTAAATAACATCCATGTTTAGAATCTGATTAAATGGCGACTGAAGCTCGCCTCTCGAGTGCAAAAGGTTAAACTTATCTTTTCAACACTCTTGTATAGGAATCAAAGACAAAAATGCAAATATGCTCATGCAAATATCGATCACTAAATAAAAATATTATCTTAAATTAATCAATAATTCTTCATATTTCTATTATTTACATGCTTTGTATTATCAAGGACAATTAAATTAACGATTAAACAATTTAATTTCTATATCCACACATTTTATCAATGATAAATAAATTGTAATAAATACATCCATCTTCAGAATCTGATTAAATCGCCTCTCGAGTGCAAAGGGTTAAATATAATTGTAAAAATGTTTTGTAACGTCCAAATTTTGCGACTGCCTCTTAGAATATTACTAATACTAATAATAAACCAAAGAAATATTTTTGGATCGTTCGTTTTGGATAAGCAGAACAATTGCAATCACGTCAGCCATCAAAACCCCTAATTTTAAACCAATCTGTACATGTTATTATATAATTCTTACAATTTTCACAATTTTGTAGCGAAAAAAATTGCGAATATTCTCCAAACATGAACGAAGAAGAGGAGGAAATCTTTATATTAAAAAGTCTTATGATTTCCTTGAAAAAAATTCTTGAAGATGCTCTTCCTTTTGACGTGGAGTAGCGTAAGACTCCCTTAGTATGTATAAGTTGTTTACCATAATCAGAGAGTTACCACGGCATAAAATAATTCGCAAAACAACACGATGTAGAAAATGAGGACGTAGGGCATCAAGGTTCCGTGGTGTAGCGGTTATCACATCTGCTTTACACGCAGAAGGTCGCCGGTTCGATTCTGGCCGGAACCATCTTTTTCTTGTTACAAGTTTTTTAATAAATGTGCAGAAAATATGAATCACGTGTAAAACATGAACAAGTAAATATACGTGGTACTTGAATTGTATTTTAATAACTCCTGATTCGTAATTTATATATTTACAGTTCTCGGATTCGTCAAAATTGAATATTAATATAAAATTATGATAATTAATTTGAATAATTTGGAAAAAGGTGTCTACTCTACAATTTTAACGGCAGAAATTAAAAAATTAATGGTTAATTTGAATAATATAAGAAAATATTCCATAAACTTTCCAAATTTCTTACTGCCTCGTTACCAAAAATATAAAAATTAATAATTAATTTATATGAGATTATGAAAAATATGACATAAGCTTATCAATTACCACAGTTCCTTAACAGAAATTAATAATTACTTGAAATAAAATTTTCTTGCAATTTTGTTAACAGAAATTCAAGAATTAACACTTAATTTATATAATATTGTGACAAATGTTCCAATAATTAATTAGAATAGTATTACAAAAAAATGTTTGACAAACTTTAATCCCTTCAACAGAAATTAAAAAATTAAGAATTAATTTATATAATATTATGACAAATTTTGCATGAATTTTTCGATTACTTCATAGTTCTTTGACAAAGACTAAAGTAGCAAATAATTAATTTGAATCGTATTATAAACAAATATTCCACAACTTTACAACTGCTCCATAATTTCTTCAACAAAAATTAAAAAATTAACACTTAATTTATATAATATTGTGACAAATGTTCCATAAGTTTTCAATTACTTCGCGATCCCTTGACAGACGGTAAAAAAATAAATAGTTAATTAAAATAATATTATAAAAAAATATTCCACAAACTTTTTAACTGTTCTATAATCCCTTTAACAGAAATTAAAAAATTAACAATTAATTTATATAATATTATGACAAATGTTGCATGAGTTTTTCAATTACTTTGCAATTCCTTGACAGAGGTTAAAAAAGTAAATAATTAATTAAAACAGTATTATAAAAAAGTATTCCACAAATTTTCAAATTCCTTTATAATTTCTTGAACAGAAATGGAAAAATCAACGATTAATTTGAATAATGTAAAGAAAAAATTCCACAGGCTTACCAATTCTTCTAAATTTTCTTAATAAAAAGTAAAAATAAATAAGAAATAAAAATAACAAAATTTATTTTGAAATTCAAAATAACAAAAAGTAATAATCAATTCACTCACAGTATCGTTGAAAAATATACGGCAAAATAAATCATACGTCAAGATAGGGATAGAGAAAGTAATAAGAGAAATGTTTTTGTTCCGTTTCAGATGTCAACGCAGCAGGCAAATTAACGTAGGTTGAAATGTTGCCGTTGTCGCTGTTGTCGCTATGAACGAGAGCCGGTGCTACATCGATTCGCCCGTGCTCGCTGAACATCAGCCATTCAACCGGAATGGGAAGGCACTCAGGTGTGATTATCATAAACGCAGGCTATACTATCGTATTATATTACGGGTTCGCGTTTAATTGCTCGCGACAAGAAGGGTGTGGAGTGGGCCTGTACGCTATACACTGATTTATCGCTCGTAATTGAAGAGTAGAATCCTGGAAGGCTCTGCTCATCGCGGCCATTGCGACCGATTAATTCTCCGTTCCCTATTCGTCAACTTTTTTCGCGACTTAACACATTTTTTTCGAACGTCCCCTGCATTTTTATAGTACTTTATTACCAATTCGAATAATTATACAGTTCGCGCTACTACCTGTAACGACAATGAACTTCACGCACTGGTTATGATTACTCTTTCCTACCGACAAACACGTGTTAACCTATTAATCTATTTAAGAAAATTCCAGACTGACTGTCGATTTTAAATCACTTTTTCTATGTCGTTACACATATTGATCAAAAGTTAAGAAACGAAGTAATGATTTACGAATTTTTTAATATCTTTTACCTTCTGAAATACGCTCGTTAATTACAAATAAGGTTAGGTTTTGTGCAGGTTGTTGTTTACTGGTATATAACTGGAGAACAAATTTTATTCCTTCTTTTCGACCCATTTTTGCATATAGAAATATTATTCCATTATTGTACCATGATTTTTAGGATACCTTGTGTGGCTTAATATTTTTGGCATACTTATTGAAAATACGAATCATGGCGGCGCTAGTGTACTCAATGCAGGATCACCTTAAGGTTATAAAAAATGAATCAATATTGTATTGAAACTTCGTATTTTTTAATTAACGGTGCTTTCGATTAGTATTGTATGTAGATTGATTTCAAATATTGTTAAATAATTTTTATAATGAATGTATTGTAAATACTGTACATATCGTTGAATTATTTTCTGATTTCACTAATGTAATTTTGACACTTCCATTTTGCTGTATATATCGTTACTGTTTCAAATATTTCAGTATAACTTTAAGTTTAAATTTCAGTTTTAAATACTGCAAAGTTTAATATTAAATAATTGTTTGTTATATACTTTTATAATTCTATCAGTTATTACAAGTTATTAGAACAAAAATATATTTAAATCCTTGTGAAAGGCGTGTGCTTCTTGTATGAGAATGCAAGAATGGAAATTCTCATACAAAGGATTAAATATTTATTAAATAATTGATACTTAGGTATGCAGGACGTGTTGATTCGTTTTAAAATATCTTCAATTAAAATTGTTTCCGTAATTATTTTTACTTCCTGATATTTGAGAATTTTAATGGATAAATATTATAGATTAAAGATATTCTTTGCGAGCTATTACCAAAGTTTAACCTCTACAATTCTGTTCTGCAACATTCTAATTAAGACAACCTTAAGACAATTTTCCATTTAACTCACTAGCGCCACCACGGCCCATATCTCCAATAAATGTTATGTAAATGTTGTGTATGACGTTGAATTATTTTCTAATTTTACTGCTATAATCTTGGAACATTTATTAAAGGATTAAAAAGCTCTGAGGTATAGGATATTATTTCTTTTTCCTATTTTACATTTTAAAATATGTATCTTGAAAAATAAAAAATATACAAAAATTTGTAAATGATGATTTTGTTTCTCATCTTTTGCCAGTAAGTGTACGCGAGCATCTGATTTGACCTAACCAAAAATTTTGCTAAGATCATTGAATGTTTAAAATAGTTGTCATATATTTTTCAAAGTACCTGTATTATTCTAATATTTTTCTCAGCTATAACAGTCTGTTTATTGCGTTAAATATTCGTTACTTTGTAATATCTATGTTGAAACAATTTGTTGGTATAATTCTTCATTTATGACCCAATTTCGTGCCCTCGCTGGTATTAAAGTTCACAAAATTATGCTAACCGTTTAAGTGCCACGTAACTCGATCATGCAGTTCAGATTTTATGTCGAAGAGTGTTACCGTATCGGATCGCAATATGAAACTGACGGTGCGTACGGATTCTGCCACAGCGCCATCTCATCGTGAGTCTTAACCTTGACATTAAACCTATCGATAATTTATATGTACACTCACACACAAGAGTATTCAAAAACAATATGATACAAGTAGTAAAGAGATAATTCCAAGATTATATCAATAAAATTAGAAAATAATTCAACGATATGTACGATATCTACAATATATTTATTGTAGTTACGAACCGTGGTGGCGCTAGTGAGTTATACAGAAAACCAATAAGAATGAAAATTCTTTTTTCTCTTTCAAATTTTTTAATTTATATAAAACTCTATAAATATGTATACCATAACAGATTATACAAACACTAATTTTTTTTACTAATAGATTAGGCGAATTTAAGTATGCTTATAATTAATCGACTTTCAATTATAATATAAAACACGATATATATTTTTTCATAATTCTAAGTGAGATAACGATATTATACAATTCTAAATTAGATGCATAAAGTATATAGGTAAAAGAAAGTGGTAATCGATCAATTTATCCACGATGCTTAAAGACGAATTGTTCCATTCACCATGGTCTAACCTTTAAAATGCGCATCGAGTGCTTCGTTTATTGACAAAGTAGTCGGAAATTATTCTGCAGGTAATGAAATATCCATAGCAAATAATGGAAGACCATTACATCCAACGCGTTTCGATCAACGGTTTGGAGATCAAGGACTGATACATTACCTTGCCGGACATCAAAGGTTAGGTCAACCTCGCGTGCAGTGGAGTAAACGAGAACAAGTGATTGCTTTCGCATGCGCCATTATCTGTTGATAAGTTTACTCAGACGATGGTATTGCTCGCTGAACAGGAATCCCGCGCATGCTCGGAAAGAAGGCTTACGACCCCATAGAATGCAACGTGCGCAAACACTCGAATGAAATGACCACGTCGTTCGACGAAATTTTCGTTCGATGCTAAATAAACTGCCAAGTAACTCAGCTTCCTTAGAAAATATGACATGTGCGGATAAAAGTAGCAACACTCCTAACCAACGGAGCACGAGAGGTTAGGTTTAATTTATTAAAGGAAATTCTCGTTATACTATGGTTGACAAGTATGATCAGGCACGCTTTTTATTACGAATAATACTATCGACGATACTTGTTTACCTACATGGCTAACAAGTATGAGATATTTGCAATTCCTTGTATTCCACACAGATGTCGTTTCGATTTTTAAACGATTCCATGGTGATATTCCATGATGCTGAGAGTTTACAAATATAAAGAATAAATGAAGGTTGTAAATAAATATACGGACTAATTTAACGAGCAAATGAAGATATTTCAATGAAAGTAGGATTAAATACTTTCGATAGGTTATAAGTGACTCTTCGTGTTTATTTTCTTCCTCTTGAGATTAAAAGTTTTCCTTATCAACTGATCGATAGTTAGAAATTATTTCGATAAATAATTCTGTTACTTCTTTTTGTTGTTTTCTTATCAAAGTATAACTTTATGTATTTAATACTAGGCTTACCAAAGGAATCAAAGTGGCTTGTTCTAAATATTTTATGTTTCCAATTATTTAAAACATACAAATGTAATTTTAACGAGATTAATGTCGAATTTTATTCATATATACAGGATGTTCCAAGAAATGTATACACACTTTGCGTAATTATAAATAAATTATATTTATATTGTAATAAATTAGTATAAATTAGAAAGAATAAGGTATTAAAGTGTGTTTATGTTTTTTGGGACACCCTGTATATGTATTTGTCTTCACCATGTTACTACAATTGAAACATTCCTATGGAAAGTTACAAACACCAAAAATTTAAAAAAAATTTGTTTTGTATGAAAAGATGTTATATGTGCCAGTGGAAATACGGTGATATGTAATTTAATTTCTGACATTTATGTACGTTATCATTCCTGTATAATATATTTAAGTACTCATTACAGGTTAGTAGTTCTAGTGATAAATAACTTGTTTATCTAGTGATAAACAAAATTTTGGTTACTGTTCAATTAAATGATATCCTACCGATTGAATCTACTTATCTAAACGTGAACTATTATAATTTGCACGGAAGATCATAGGTGGCAGGCACAAACAGTGGACTTCTGTTACAATGGAATTCCTATAATTCAGTATGTTCGAGACTTCGACAGCGTCGGATTATCGAATTATTTGTATAACGACAAAAATAATGGAAAAATGAATTGCGATTAATATTGTAATGTTATTTATTCGTCAACGGTGTAAATTTTATATCTCTGCGTGACCTACTGGATGAAAACTTCTTTATTCGAGCGAAGTATACTTCGCACTTCACGATGGTTATCGAATGATGAACATAATCGAGACTATAGTTGTCGAACTATCGATTGCTCTACATTATTCGCTGCTGGATTATCGGAATGTAATGCATTTGAACTTCAGTTATACATATGAACTGATTGTTTCGTGATAAATTCAGGTGAATGAAATTTTGCAGTATTTTTAATCTTTATGATGGATATTTAAGTTTTCTCAACACGTTCGAGGGACCACGATAAAATTTACATTATTCTTACGATATAATTATGAATTATCAAACAATATTATGGCAAAAACAAAATGGTGCAAATTATTAACGTCTTCTGTTCAAAGTTCTCTATTTATTTACGTTGTTCAAATTTTCAAAAACTGGTTAGAATAAAATAAATATGAATTTAAAAAATTAGTATCGTTGCACACTGGTGACTACCATGGCGCCACTGAGGAGAAAAATGCCGGTCACTGATGACCACCATGACAGTCAACGTGTTAATATATTTTTACGTTTGGTATTAATCGTATCGTAGCACGTAATACAACGTAAGTTCCAGTGTTTTTACGTAATTAAATATGAAGTAACACAGATGCAGTGACTCATAAAAATATTCGAGTGCTATATTTTAAGGGGGTTTTCTAACCTACAAATTCTGATTTTAATGAAAGTATGCATGTACGTGAAGTATAACTAGTTAAACACGAAGTAATCTTTTCGTCGGCAGAAAATAACTTTGAAGATGTGAAATCAACGATTGAAGTCTTAACAATTTTTTTATTTTTAAACGGGATTTCACAGCAGGAAATTCTTACCATAGAATGACAGAGGATGACGGAACACGGAAAATTAAATATTTTTTATTTGAAAAGTTTTGCTTTAATAACGTTACTATATTATTATATAATTATTTTATTAATATGAATATATTAGTATTTATTATTATTATTATACAAAATGAGACACATAAACTATTTTATTCACAATTATTGGAGACACTAACCTGATATTTTTTTTATTTTATTTAAACGGTTAAAGAGGAGCATTTATTTGAGGTACATCAAATTTTTCAAAGCGTATTCTTCAAAGTACACGTAAAAAAATTACCTTGAAAGAATTTTTATTCCTATCACTGTACACATATCCTCGTAATCGTAAAACTTTATTTTCATGTAACGTTTTGATGTAACGTTAATAATGGAAATATTTAGTCTTGCTTGTCATGACTCACCCTGTATACATACGTATAAATATATGTATATACAGGATGTTCCAACAATGGTAGTACAACCGAGGAGTGATACTCCATGCAGAAACGAATCGAAGAAAAGAATAAAATTTTTTGATTCCAGGCTTCGTTTCAAAGAAAATCAACTTTGAATATTCACCAACTGCGCATGCACTTAGCTATAGCTTATATACGATACATGAGTATCGGAGTACAATTAAAGAGGGATTGATTCAACGTGAAAAAACAAATCGAAAATGAAAAATAACATTTTTTCATTTGAAGCTTCGGTGTCGAGATAATTGACTTTGAATAGTCACCGAGTGTGCGTGCACTTCACTTTAGCAATGGCGGATGGAGCATCAGTATATCAGGGTATACAATAGATATTCAAAGTCGATTTTCTCGACAACGAAGCTTCAAATGAAAAAATTTTATTCTTTATTTTTTATTTGTTTTTTCGTGTAGAATCGCCCCGTACTCGGTTATACCACCGATGTCGATGTATTGATGATCTATCCACCTAAAACAAAGTTAAGTGCATATCTTCTCGGTGAATATTCAAAGTTGATTTTCTCGAAAACAATGCTTCGAATAAAAAAATTTTATTGCTTCTTTTCAGTTCGTCTCTGCGTGTAGAATCACCCCTTTTCCGGTTGTATTACCATTGCTAGAACACCCTGTATATGTGCATGTGCTGATGTCTGTGCAAAGATTTCTGATAATAATAAACTGGAAGCATTTCTTCAGGATAAATACTATGAGAATGACTTACACTGTTATAATTCTCAGCCCTCGAAATATCCTTTGTTCGCACTTCTATCCTACAGTTGAACATTCTTCGTTCGCTCGACTATTATTCCCACATAAATGAAATTCTTGACATCTTTCATTAGGGCAGCAGTAAAAAGAACTATTTTCAATTCGTGTCAAGGGTTTAATTTCGTCTAACAATTAAAGTATCGCATTCAGCAATTTTAAACTAGAATTAGAACCAAATCTTTGTGAGAAAATCCGTAAAAATATAAAAATCAAATTAGAAGACTATTTACATAACAATGGTAGTTGCTTCTAATTGTGTTTAGAACTATAAACCCAGGTTAATCTTCGTAACTTATTGTTAGAAGAAGAAATTGAAAGCAAAACAGGTAACAATGAGTAATGCATCATTTAGAAATTAGCAAATCTAATTATCATAAAAATTCAACAGTAGTGTTTTGTCTAAACATAATATTAAAAACATACTAAGTGACAAAAATCGTTAGCTTTAATTTCGAATATTATATTATAAATTTGATTAACAGAAAAAATTAATAAATTTATAAAAATGGTTAAATGATATTCTTATATAACATTTTTATCATTGCAATAGTATACAATTATCTGCAAAATTCGTAATATAATATATTATTTTTGCATACACTGTACGTAATTATTAAATTTGTGTTAGCAATTGTACTGGTATTATTTGTTGCTCTGAAATGTGATCCCTGATCTCATTAAAAATAAAATATTTGAAATAATTTTTAAAATAAATTTATACTAACTATTACAATATGACTAATAATATGATTTATAAAAAAAGTTAATTGCATTTTACAGGCCTCTCCATAGTATATAACTCATCTATGAAAAATTTATTCACGACACCTGAAATAAAAGAAATATTCAAGATGATTAAAGTTATCAGTTCATCCTATATAAATATAATACATATCGTTATATATAGAAATATTATTGTATATACAGTCATGCAATTGCTTCAGATCATAACTGTGTTACCAGTACAGTCACAGAAAAATACCAAAGGAGAATGATTCAAATATCGATGCCTCTGTAGGATTATTACAAATACAATGATCTATGCACAATTGCATTATTTCCACTAACAGAAATATATATTTCTTTTTACATACCTTTCTTTCTTCTCACCATACTGTGTATAAAAGCACTGCAATAAAGTAGTAAAAAGAATTATTAATTTACGAGATACCTAAAATGTTATTGAAATAATTCGATCAAAAAAGTAACTCAATAGTTAATTGCACATGTACTGTCTAATACCATTAGACTTGTAAAGAAAACATAGTCCTACAGATATAATATTCTTTACGTCATTCACTTTTTTTCCTTCTACATTTTTCTGTGATTGTTCTGCTAATGGAATTATGACTTGGAACAGTAATAGCAAGTTGACCCTGTATAATACGGAATATAACGAACGTATAGGGTGTTTCACGTAACTGGACCCAACCAAAATTCTGAAGCAGTGGAAAATAGAAAAGACTTGATTAAGCAAAAACAGATGTTATTAAATTATATATATGTGTTTCCTCTGAGAATTATTTACAAATTTCACCTCTTTTATATATATTATATAAACATACAGACTGTCCCAGCAACGATAGTTCAACCAGGAAGGAGGTAATTCTATATGCAGAAACGAATAACAAAAGAAAGAATAAAATTTTTTGATTCGAAGCTTTATTTTTGAGACAATCGACTTTGAATATTCGCCGAGAAGATATGCACTTAACTTTGTTTTAGGTGGATAGATAATTAATACATCGGCATTGGTGGTATAACCGAGAAGGAAGTGATTCTATATGAAAAAACAAATCAAAAATAAAGAATAAAATTTTTTCATTTGAAGCTTCATTGTCGAGAAAATCGGCTTTGAATATTCGCCGAATACACGTGCACTTAGCTATGGCTTAGATGTATGGACCATCAATACATCAACATCGGTGGTACAACCAAGGGGAGGGTGATTCTACGTGAAAAAACAAATCGAAAATAAGGAATAAAATTTTTTTATTCGAAGCTTCGTTGTCAAGAAAATCGGCTTTGAATACCCACCGAGTACGCGCGCACTTAACTTTGGCTATGGCGGATGGACCATCAGTATATCAGTGTACTCGGCGAATATTCAAAGTGGATTTTCTCGAAAACGAAGCTTCGAATAAAAAAATGTTATTCCTTCTTTTTTTATTCGTTTCTGCATGTACAATCATCTTCTTCCCGGTTGTACCGTTGCTGGGACACCCTGTATATATACGTCTGTAAATGTACAAAAAAAATATGTATATTTCATTTATAAATGTAAAGATAACCTTGAAATTTTCGAAATATCATATCCGACATGAATTCGTACCTGCGTTATGAAATTTTGTTCTACTTTTCACGTCAGACCTGTAGTTGGGTCCAGTTGTATGAAATGCTCTGTATAATATATAATGGATATATAGAAAGGTGAAGATATGTAAAAACAATAAATTTTGTTAAAATACGATGGAATACTTGAATAATGTATAAGCAATAAAATATTTTATATCATGGTCTAAGAAATTACGACCCTTTGACATGCAATTACAATACGTTCGATTGCGCAGAGAAGAGATTCAACTGTCTCAATCGTCATATACACGGTACATTAAACAGCTTTGATTTCAGGGGATCGAAGAAGAGTGTTCTATTCTATACAACCGACTGTGGTGACGGCAAAGAAGATCTAGGACTAAAACTTCAGCAAAGATCAGTTTCTTTGGTGAGTTAAATCAATTTTGTAAAATAATTATACACAAATGATAGCATGTAATGTTAACATTTGTATATTTTTAATTGCGTATGTGAAATTCTGTTTAGAACTTTTTACTTAATTTCATAAACATAAAAGCATAATTTGGACTTATATGAAATGTTCTGTTTTTGACTGGAGTTTGGAACAAAAGTTGTAACTTGAGATAAGAAAGGTATAACATAACTCATACAGTGCAATGTGTTTAGAATTATCATTTCATATTAGAAAACTAGCATAAAAATTCAAAAAGATTGAAGCTACGGTTACAATAGTAAATATTATTTGAAACGCTATCTTAATTTAATTGATAAACTTTATATGTCATTACCATTTTATATTAGAAGATTAACATAAGCATTCAAACAGACAGAAGTTACAGTTACAATAGTAAATACTAATTCAAGTATCCAACCTATCTAATTAAGAAAGTTTATATTTAGAATTACTATTCAAGATTGCAAAACTAACTTAAACATTCAAAATGATTAAAATTACAGTTAGAATAGTAAATACTAATTACAGCAGCTATCTCATCTAATTGACAAAGGTTATATATAGAATTATCATTTCATAGGATAAAACTAACACAAAAATATAAAGAGATAAGAATTATAGTTAATAGTACGCATCAATTGAGGTATCTATATCTCTTAATCGACAAAGTGTTTATATTAAGAATGACCATTTTATATTCTGAAACTAGCATAAAAGTTCATAAGCAATGAAATTATTGCTATAACGATAAACATCAATTTAAGTATACATTCTTTCTGACAAATATATATGTATTCAGAATTATCATCTCACATTATAAAACTAGCATAAAAGTGCAAGAAGATTGAGGTTATGGTCACAATATTAAAAATCAATTGAAGTATCTCTTCCTTTCAATTGACAAGAATTATCATTTGATATTGTAAAACCAGTACAATAATTTCAATGGATTGAAATTACAGTTCGAGCAGCAAAATATGAGTTGAAATATCTATCCCTCCTGATTGACGATCTACCACACAAACAAGATCAGCAATTTCTAACCAAGAAATCAATCTAAGAACTCGTGATTATAACCATTTCCCTGCTATTATTGGCAATAATGATCCATTCGATAAGAATGACCAGAAACTAATAGCTCCTCTCAGTCTTCTCGTCCTTTATACTAATCTTAGATTAAGAATTGGCGTATCTAGTATCTCTCCTAGGTCGCCTTCCGGGTCTCCCTTGCCAGTAGAAGCTTCCATCCCTGACAATGATTACACGTTCCCCTCATGCTCATGATGCTCCTTCTTCTCGAGCACACCCACGATCTCCGATGATTAACGAACGCGAAGACGACCCGTGGCGAACTAAGGCTGCTTTTAATTGCTTCAATTAACTACGTTGCGCCAGCACGATCCGAGTAGGAAGTTTCGTCGTGCACCACGCCGCCGTCACAAGGCACTGGCCTCTGCCGGTAATAACCCGACATTCTTTGTTCGCCAATAGTTGGAGGGGCGCCTTAAGGTATCGCGAGCATCCATAACACTTTCCATCCTATCGGTTATATCTACAATTCGAAACGTCGTCAGGCGTATAAGCGTTTACGTTATAGTGAATGACGTATCAATTACGCTTTGTGAAACACGGCAGTAATTATGACAGGTTATGGTTGAATTAGTCGTGAATCAACGACAGCTCGTTTCGTCGTTAGACCAACGATCCAGGTGAACCAGTGATGTCGAGATATAAGATGTTTCATGAAAGCGTGAAATTAATTTCGCAGTCGAGTTGTTTGAAATAGTGAAACAAATTTTATGAGAGATTGGCTTTTATCAATGATTTATTGGTTATGGGTAGAGATAGATTATTTTAATTAGTTAGGTTAGGCGAGTTAGCTTATCCGGGAGGGTTTTGATTTAGATGGATGTATGATGCTTGGAATATTTATTGAGATAGTTTCTTATTTGGGAATTTTAATTGTATTTGAACGTGATTTGATTTCATTTGTGTAATTATATTAAGATATCGAAGATTTTACAGTTATGAAATTAGTTAGGAAATTTTCTAGTGTATTCGCCTTAGTTTTATGTCATTTTCCTCTATTTCAGTTCAACAGTGAATAAAATTTAAATTTTATGCTACTTACTACTACTACTATTATTATTCTATGATATTAATTTTGTTACATCTACATATTTAATGTTTAATACTATATTTAATAATACATTTATTTTATACTTTTGTTAGTATTATTTATTATTACTAGTTTATTATATTTGTATTGTATTATATTTAATAATGATATTAATCTTTCATTATTAATTCACCTTTCATTTTATGGCATTTAAATTATATAATTCTCAAATGATTGTTATTAATCGACATTACCTAATTATTATTAGTAAATTAATTAATCAATGAAAGAAATCATAACAATAAAAATTATATATTATTATAAAATTATATAATTATATAATCACTATTATCTTTAATCAACTTTAAATTACTTTGTGTATACAGTCTCAACAATAATGTAATATAACTGTTAAAAAAATTGTCAAAAATTTTCTACCTAATTTAGCAATCTAGCAACATTAAACAAATTTTTTTAGTTTATTGAGGTTATATATAAACATGTAGTAGTTATATTGGGTGTCCCAAAATTCACGCAAGAAGTAATTTTGATAGAAGGCACAGGTTTTTAACAAAAAACTGTAAATATTGCTCAACAATGAAGACGCGTTATTCTTTCATATAACGCTCCATTTTTAATAACCCTGAACTGTCAGCTGTCACGCTGTATTTTTTTTTTTTTTTTTTTCGTTGGTAACACTGGCTCACAAATGGCGCAAGATTCAAATCTTGCGTGAATTTTCTAACACCCTGTACAATATATGCATATATATGTATATTTTCTCTCATAACTAATTTATATATTGAGCTATTTCAATTTGAAAGTTATATTCCAAATTCATGTACTTTAGCAAATTTCAAAAAAAGCTACTGGATTGAAGAATAAAAAGAATTATTAACATAACAGTAGTGATAGTCATACTGTTAATGATAACAGTAGTGTACTAGTGCTACTGTTACGTATTACTGATACAAATTACTGCTGTAAAGAATTATAATGAAGTAACTTTCATCGTTTTTCATTAGACGCTCAGTTTACATTGAATCAAGTAAATAGAGTGAATAAGAGTGGAATAGATTGCTATAATTATAATATAAACCGATTAATTATGTAAAGAAGATACAAATTTGTTTGGCTTCGTGTTACGGTCAGTTACTAAATATAACAGTGATATATTATACTTAAATAAGTATTTCGACACTTTAAAATACAAATTGCTCATGTTTAAACTAAAATATAAAATGCAATTTAAAAAAGTACACAATTATTCTATAATTATTATGAATAACCTATAAAACATATCACAAAATAAAAGTCATTTTCATATAAAGAGATTTTATTTGAAAATAAACGATTTTATTTTATTATTATTTATTTATCCCTCTATACTTTACAATTTTTAAATATGTCCCAATTTTGAATGAAGTGTATACATGACGTATATACATGACGTATAAAATACAGAGATACATAAAATACATTTACATAAAATAAGCTAATATTAAACTATTACCAAGACATATTATCAAGACTATAAAGGTAAAATATTGACATAGTTATGATAGTTTTAGAAAAGACAATGACACGTCAAATTTGAATATTTATATCTCAATAATGAAGCACAACTCGTTTTGAAAATTACTACATTTATTTAAAATATTAGCAAGGTCTCAAATAAAATGCACACTCTGTGCATACATAGAAGAAGAATAAAGATATAGATACATGAAGTTAAATCCAAAAATAAAATCAACTTTTAATAATTATTTGGAAAACTTTAACATCCGTAATGTAATAATTATTATTAAATTTTTCCTATTCATTAGCATTATTTTCTTTTGCTAATCTTTTGAATCACCTATTATATTTAAACATCGTACAAAATTAGCATTAGTAGTAACTTTACTCCTTTACCTAGCTTCACTCTTTAATTGTAAAATTACTAAAGCAGTAAATTACTACTTATATTAGAAACGGGATTAAAGAAGATTTCAATGTACGCATATATATCGTTAATGCAATAATAAACAGTTAATTCGCGCAAACAAATTTACGCAAAATAATATACACTGCTTGAATAATTTTCATAAGACAAGCCGCTTGAAATGGCCTAGTTCCAAAAATAGAATGAAAAGTGTCCCATTAATTTCATTGGTCCCGTTTCAGCATTGGCCACCGCGTTGACACGGATCGGTAGGTCAAGCAGATTTCGCAATAAAGTTTCACGATAGGCATGGACGTCTTAAGAGGGTCGATGACTCGCGCATTATACGATCATCGCGCATATACGTTAAGTGTCTCCCTCACGCGGGTGATGCGCGTATAACCGTGAGAATTCTTCAGCCAGCCAAGAAATCGTAATTCTCACGAGCCCTACAATCGGGCCTTTCGCGTAATTTCTCGGCTCGGGTTGCAGTCACACGCCATTCGCCTGGTGCGAGTAGAAAACCAGACACGCATCTTTCTAAAGTTCTATCTAAAACCGCTTCGTTCCTCTTCTCGACACTGAATACGCATTAACCACGCTTTCATAACTTTCTATTGTGCGACGTTTATACGAGCCGACGTAAGTTACTTTGTTAGCGGTATAAGAAATATTATTGGCATGAGAATTCTTATTGGCATAAGAAATGTAAGTAAAAGGGAAGAAACTCTGGAGGGAGTAGAAAAGAGAGAAGTGTGAATATAGACGCGATATTCATACCTCAGGATCTGCCGTTATTTTTAGGTTTGGAGATCATAATTTTTCAATTGCTATGAAAAATCGTGTCGCACTTTATAACAAAATTTTGTGTTATAATCAACGTATTAGCAAAATGTAGAAATTCATAAATGTAGCATTGGAAATTATAATATAAATTTTAGTTAGAGTTAAATTTTAGTTTAGTTAGTTATTTAATAAAGTTTAGTTATTATAATATAAGATTAGTTTGGAATTTGAATAGTAAAATTTATTATTTTAATTTTTATTTTGATAAGAAATTGAAATGTTTGCATTTTTTCAAAAATTTTATTTTTGGTTTAGACTGTATACTTCAGTTTTTAAAAGGAGATATTTTTTTATTAGATAAAACTAGCACTTAAAATTTTGCGAGTTTCAAATTGCGAATTTAAAAAATTTTTAAATTAGCCTACAGCACATCCCTATTTTCTTATAACGTCATTCTCATCGTAGATTTATTCTAATAAAATAATATAAAAAAAGCTTAGAAACTAATTGCCTTTAACACATACCACTTATTATTTATTAAATTTTTATTTATTTTTTGAAACAAATGTATGTCAATTCTTCAAACTACTTTATTGTATTCATTTTTATAGTAATTAAGATAATTTCATAATTAATCTAATTTTGTATGAAACACAATTTAAAGATAAATTGTTATATTCAATAAAGTTTATTTTTGAACAATGGCTCTCAAGTTATTATTTATTATGTAATACAGTTATTAACATAACAAATTATAAACAATACATGAATTATATAAATTATACATAATTTCCTGTTGTATTAATAATACATGTATTAATAAATTATCAATAACCAATAATAAGTTATAATTATTGTAAGATGCATAATGAATAATAAATAACAATAAATTACAATTTCAATATATTATAAATAATAACAAATCGTAATAAATTAAAATAATTACACAATATATCATGAATGATAATAAATAATGATAAATTACAATTACAATATATTATAAATAATAACAAATTATAACATATTAAAATAATTACATAAAATATCACGAGTAATAATAAATCATAAATTATTCATTTTTATGTAATTCCTATATAAATTTCTGCAGCTTCTTCCATGTTGAAATTGTTAAAACAATAAGACAGGAGTAATTTGAGGTGAAGAAACAGTTATGAACATTCCTCGTGATGCATAACTTGCAACAAACCAATTCAGGTGATTGTTTCTTTCAACAAATTCCACCACAATGGCAGACCTCTTTATGAAACACATATGGTGCAAAATGAATTTACATGTGCACTCATGCTAACTTAGTATGTTAATACATACGAAGCAGTCATATTTCCAGCCATTGAAATTATCACGTAGATAACATGCATTCAATTTTCATTTTTGACATTCTATAATTGAAAGAATATTGTAAATTACTGCCATACAAAAATTTATAACACACCTGTGACGAATATTAAAATTTAGAATAACGAAATTATTACAACTTCATTATTCGACGTTGCAAAAAATCGAAATATTCGCATAATTCGTGGAGAAATTTAATTCTGTATAATTTTCCTTACTTATGTAGCAGAGAATTATAGAGTGACTAGAATTTCTTGTTTTCACTTAAGGACTAGAAACCGGTAATAGCTGCAGATAGATTATTTAATACCACTAAAGTGATATAGTAATAAATGGACAGTGGTTCTTTATGTAAATCCAAACTTTTATAGGAAATAGGTGAAATTACAGGAACTCCATAGAATTTTGCTTTGTCGTTAGATGATTTAAAGAATCCAATTTATTATGCATATTTTTCATAACGTATAATTGTATAAATATTTAATTTATTAGAAACACAGAAAATTTGTTTATAACATGATTATTGCAATAAAGTTAAATCAGATTCTTATAAATTTTATAAATATTATACTATAAATATATATAAATATTAAAATGGGATTTTTATAAATATTAACACTTTTATAAACATTTTAAAACAACTAAATTTCTTTAATACATAAATTTCATGCAGTATTGTGAAATAAACAATTTTATTTTCTAAAATTGGCATAGTATTTGATTTCAAAACTGAATTTTTTTTTGGTTTCAAAAACATACTGGTTTTTATATAGAATTAAATAAAAGATGGTGATAAAATACAATTCTGTATATTATTAGTTACCTTTTATTTAATTCGATATCAAAATAAATAAATTTCTAATCTCAAAAAGAATTTTTATTTCATACCCAAATGCGATTTCTGGTAAAATTCGAAGGGTCATCAAAAATTTCGTTACAGTATTGTTGCAAATTTATTACTCTATAATATTTTTCTACGTGAGGTAGAAAAATCATAGATTGAATAAAAATTCTTGTAAGATGTGTATTTAAAATTACAATAAATAAATTTTCTTTTGTACAGAATGTTTAGTAACTAATGGTACAATCAATCAAAAATTGATTCAATACCTAAAAACAAGTCAAAGAGGAAAAATAAAATTTTTTCGTTCGAGGCTTTATTTTTGAGAAAATTGAGCCTGAAGATTCATGGGATATGCATTATTTTATTCAAGTTTTGGTGCTATAAATTTCACTATAGATTATCTATTCATATGCACAAACATTTCCAGTATCTTTACATTTATAGTAAGTATATCGAATAATAGAATGACACGAAAACTATACTGAAATTAAATATGATTAAATTTATACGCACCCCACGAATTTTTAAATTTAATTTTCTCGAAAATAGGACCTTGTACAAAAAAATTTTATTCTTCCTTTTCGATTCATTTTTAAATGCACAATGTATAGGGTATTAAGAAAAGCCACCTTTTCTAACACATGATAATGACAAAGCTTTTGACAATTGTCATTTGTTATCAATATTATAATTATTTGTTAATGTAACTTTCAAAATCGTAGTTCCAGACGTCTTTTAAAAAGAAGAATAATAAAATTTTGTATCATTTCGTATGTATAACAGTATGTAACCAATAATGGTCAAGAGAGTGCATTTTCATTGTCTAACGTTTGATTACTATAATAAAAATAAAGATACAGTTGGAATGAAAATAGAAATGTGTTTCCTTCTTAAGAGTACGGTATGGAAGTGATTTGCACATTCTAAAAACGGCAGTTACTCTTTAGAAGGTCTGTAAGTGTGAGAAAAATGTACTTTATAACATAAAGTCACTTAGAATTCCATAATGAATCAGCATCGTGTTTTTCACTATTATCCTGATAAAATAAATGTCCTAATACTTACAATCGACAGTGTATTTGTATATTCTGCTTATTTCAACACACATCTGCATAAATATTCTCTGTCTAAATAATAATAACAAAATAATAAATAAATAAAGCAAGACACAAAATATACACACATAATCCTGTCTATAATTTTATTTTATTTTTAATTTAATATAATTTTATTTTATTTTTAATTTAATATAATTTTATTTTATTTTATTTTTAATTTAATATAATTTAATTTTATCGTAAAAGCTATTGAAAATGTAAATTTATTATATAAAGAACTTTATGTAAACAACGGTTTGAAAGAGATTCATAGAAACGGAGAATAATAACGTTTCACTGGCAAATAGGTCGAGAAGAAAATGGTAAAATGTCATCGATAATACTGTTTGAAAAGAGATGACTGAAAATAGTTCATGGCAAACAGTAAGAGGAATAGTACTTAAAATGAAACTGAAAGCCTGAATAATTCTACGATTATTCGACGCTTGGTGCAAACAGGAAAAGTAAAGAAAGTGAATAAATGGGTTCCGCATGAGTTAAACGACATGCTGCAGCGAAGACGAATGGTGATAGTCACTTCGTTATTTCAAACAAATGAACAAAATTGATTGGAATATAACGTTTTGATACGTAACTCCTGTTTCTGTCATCTTCTAACTATTAATTAATTTTTTTTTATCTTTCAACAATATTTTTACAAATTTTTCGGAATTTTTCGAAGTCTTTGAGTCATTGCTTCAGGACAAGAGATGGATTATTTAATACTACGAACTGAGAAATCTTAGAAAAATATTTGGCTAGTTGGAAAATAATTTCGGTATTTGTAGTATACAGGTTTGGTATAATGGTAATCATTTTGTTTGTGTCAAAGTACGTTTATTAAACAATATATTGAAAATTTTGATCTGAGACAAATAATTTTAATTAAGAATACTGCATCGTATTAAAGAAAAATTCAATGTTACTTATTAGTCAGACAAGTAGAAATATAGTTAAATTTCATCATGCAAAGAAATCTATAATAATGAAGTAGGTAATTATTTTTATGTAAAAGTTGAGCACTATTTTCTACTTCAAATTTATGGTGTTCATACCTTGTCTCTTTTTAAATTTGTTTAACAATTTGTAAATTCTGTCTTCTATAAAAAATACTTTATCTTCTATAAAAAATATACTTTTTTACTTCTATATATGTCACACGATTCAGAAATTATGTAAATACAGAAATATTTTGGTTTGCTGAATTTTATTTTATTTATTTTATTAATGAACTATTTTATTTTATTATTATGACATTAATACCACTCTAAGTGTAGTAATATTTTTCAAAATTCGTGATATTTATACACAGAAAAATTATTTAAATCTTTTTAGTACAGTATTTTGAGAATTGGGAGAAATTTTGTTATATAGATTAACAAAATTTTTACAAAAGAATATATGGGTAAGAGGATTTAAAAATTACATGAAATTAATTATGGCTTAATGCATATAAAACTGCTTTTCAACAAGTGTAAATATGTGTTTGTCCGATGCATACGTCAAGACGATCGGATAAATAAATTCCTATGAAAGTGATTATATTGCATGCATTCCATTCTTTGGATGTTTTGTGAATTCGTCAGAATTGATTGATCGCATCATCGATTGTGCAAACGATTGTGCAATCTCCATTTCTTTGTGAAAGGAAGATATAAAGAGAAGAAGGAAATAACCATAGCCTATCATATTTGTCCAGTGAATATTTTGCCATTAGTAATTCATAATTCAAGCCAATTATCTAGTCTAATAATTCGTAAATTTATTCGTCGCATACGCAGTCACTGTGACCGTAGCCTGAGTAGAAGTGAAGAAAATGATTTTGTGTTATGAAAGAACATATATGCACATTAACAGCAAGTGATTAACTAACTAAACATTTTCGAGTATACGCTCTTTTATGTATATACTATATTTATTATTATTATATACATATATATACGTTTTTCGTAGCAAAGAAGTTAATTAATATTAGATATACAGGGTATCTCAGCAACGGTAAGACAACCGGGAAAAGGGTGATTCTACGTGAAAAAATAAATCGAAAATAGAGAATAAAATTTTTTGATTCGAAGCTTCGTTTTCGAGAAAATCGACTTTGAACATTCACTAAGTGCATGTGCACTTAGCTATGGCTTATATGAATAGACCATCAATACATGAATATCGGTGATAAAATTGAGAAGGGGGTGGTTCTACGTTAAAAATTAAATCGAAAATAAAAAATAAAATTTTTTGATTCGAAGCCTCATTTTCGAGAAAATCAGCTTTGAATATCCACCGAATATGCTGATACACTGATGGTCCATCCGCCATAGCCAAAGTTAAGTGCACGTGCACTCGGTGAATATTTAAAGTCGATTTTCTCGAAAACGAGGCTTCGAATGAAAAAATTTTATTCTTTATTTTCGATTTGTTTTTTCGCGTAGAACCACCCCCTCCTCAATTTTACCACCGATACTTATGTATCGATGGTCTATTCATATAAGACATAGCTAAGTGCACGCGCACTCAGTGAATATTCAAAGCCAATTTTCTCGATAACGACGCTTTGAATGAAAAAATTTTATTCTTTATTTTCGATTTGCTTTTTCACGTAGAATCACCCCTTTCTGGTTGTACTGCCGTTGCTGGGACACCCTGTATATTAAATATATGATTTTCTAAAGAAACCACGTATGTTTAGAAACCAATATTGTTAAGTTTGTCATTTGGTATATACGCAATGGCGTAACGATAAAATATAATAGTACAATAATATCTAAACAAAATAAAATTCAAAAAATGGAGATATTTGCGTATTACAATTTTGAAATTACTCTACATTATACAAAATTAAAAAAATTTTTACAAAATATGTAAAATGATATCACCCTGAATTTAAAGTACAAAATATTATACAATTTTTAGGTCGTAACAATTACTAATTAATTTATTAAATTTCTTTCTATATCGAAATTTAACTATTCTTAGTTTTACTTTTCTAATATTTACTAATCGGCAATCAATCCCCTGTTTATCACATTATTGGCTTTAACAAATACTTTATTACTATTTCCTACGTAATAATAATAATAGGAAATAATTATTAACAATATAATAATATTTTTCAAGGAAAATAGGAAATGTGACATGCTGAATTATTACTTCCTGTGTTCAGTTCACTATTATTCGAAGAACAGGAACCACGAAATATTGCTGTCAAGTTTGATAAAATAACAGCTTCTCGTAAAGGAACGATAAAGTTGCTACACTAAATTACCCTGTGACTAGATCACTCGTAAACTTCAAACACGACTTTGCATCGTAGAATCGGGAAGTCAGTAACACTACAGGTGGTCAGAAACATAAAGCATAGCGAAAAAGCTCTCAGAATACCCATGGACAGCATAAAACACAGTGCTATGGGTGACCGTAAATAAATGTACTTCCATTGTATCATAATACTAAATCTGAAGAAATAAATAATAATAAATACCAGTAAGAAGGAAGTATAATAAATAAAATAGCTGTTAGCTATTATAGATTGGAGTCTATTTTCGAAATATAGACGCAAAATAAATTTTCACAATTTATTATCTCAAATTATTCTCACAAATTATTCATCTCCATTCTATCAATATTTTTTGTATAATATTATAAAATTAATATCGTAATAAACCAACAAGTATTGTCTTGTGCGTTAGTATAGATAATATAGATAGTTAGTATGATAATATCATTGTGTATGACATAACTACGACAGACAACATAACCTACAAATGCTTCATTTGACAAGTATTTACTGACAAATTCGTGGATCGATATGTTGTCATCGTCCAATTATATTGTTCATTGTATATATAATGTTGTAACATCAAAACTACCAAATTAATAAAGAAATGCTACTTAAAATTTTTAAGGTTAGTTTCTACTCGATACTTTGTACTCAAAATTGTAACTGAAGTCATTTGGCAAATTGTTGTTCATTCGTGGTAATAGCATGTAATTATTTTATTTACGGTACTCGAGAATCTTAGTGTGCAACTTAGATCTACTTAGAACTAGCATTACGTATTCCGTTACATAACCTAAGCTAAACATAACCTAAACATAAGCCAAGGTCAATGTTCTTAGCATTTTCCCCACTGCTCACCTATGTTTATTTGTGTTATATTACTTCAGTTTATATAGTATCGCTATTATGTTACTCGCATAATTAGAAATTATTGACTAAACATAATTCATAGCACTATTGAAAAACTTATGATATTACGCTAACTGAAACGAATAAAAATGTTGATAAAATCTTTTTCAGTTTGGTTTTTTGAGATATGTGTGCATGTATATTTATACATACATGTATATGATATGTACATACATAATATGTAAAAAATATATTTATCTTTTATAACTATATCATATCGTTGTATTATTTCTATATACATATATGTATTTCTATACATTAATAATATTATCTGTATGTTATATTATAATTTTATATTAATTTAATTTATATTTCCTAATTTAGTTATATTCTCTAAATTGTTAATATGTTAATTTCGAATAAGTGTGTGAAATTTAAAAGCATATTACGATTCCAAAATTTTAAAATGTTATCGAATAAACATACACATGGGACTATTATAATTTAATTCAAGAAATTTCTCCTCTATTTTAAAATTAATATAGCATTATTTGTACTAATAATTAATGTTATTAAAGTTCCAATGGCTTTGAGGTTCTTATTCCTTTGTGATATACGTCTTCTTTCTAACTTCATTTACTTTTGTTTTATAAAAATTTAATTAAAAGAGTCTAGAAATTAATTAAGGAAGGTTAAGTGCGAATTTACTATTATTACCTTGTTTGTTCAGACTTACATATATTTTGTGTTACATGTAACTATTACATTATACTAGACACTATAGAATACTATATTATACTGTATGAGAATAAAAATACAAAATACAAAATAGAGTTATCCTGAAAATAATCCTTGTTTATAAATTCATGTTTGTTAAAA
This sequence comes from Eufriesea mexicana, assembly GCF_001483705.2. Classification (NCBI taxonomy): domain Eukaryota; kingdom Metazoa; phylum Arthropoda; class Insecta; order Hymenoptera; family Apidae; genus Eufriesea; species Eufriesea mexicana. Next base: position 253,326 of record NW_016909769.1, read on the forward strand.
ATTGTAAAAACTCCTTTTTTTAATTACCCTATTTTTTATTCAAATTTTTATTACCTTTTATCTTTCAATATTACATTATTGTTTTTTATATAAAAATTATTTAGAATAGATAATATTTCTTTACCATGTTTACCTTTTCTGCGTGTCACATTTCAAAATTGCAATAAATTTTCAGTTTTGCTTCGTCCTAATATACTGACGTGGGAAATACCTGAATATTATGCCTTTTTATTTGTTAATTACACGTTAATATTTAGATTAATTAATGTCAATTATTCCTGAATTAAAATTATTTCTAAACACTAATTAAAACCTTAAAGTTCTCAATACAGAAATTACATCTCCAGGCATTCAGAATCTATAAAAATTTCCAGTCTTCATTTTACTGATAAAATTAATAATAAAAATAAATCACAACACGGAATTTATTAAAAAAAAATTGTCGACTGTATGAAGAAATTACGTGCGTTGAAGAAAGTCTTCATTATTTAAAATTAGTCCATTAATTGTGAGTTTCGTAGAGAATATATCATTGATAAGATGATTATCGTGTTATAATTATAATTATTGCGTGCACACGATTACCACCATTCTCATCGCTGAAAACTCATCACCCGTTAAAAAATGTTCCGAGCACCACGAGTATTATCTTACTGCGAAGACTCAAGAAGGACGACGCTCATCATAACAGGAAAACCACGGTCCCACCGTGTACCACGAAATGTACATGTAGTTAAAAGTATGGTTCATTAAATTAACAGTTGTTGCGTTACAACTCTTCCAGGTTGTACGTTCGTAACACGTTGAGGCAAAATAAATAGCATTAACAGTTAATACTTGAATATTAATTATATTTCCAAGCTATAAAAATGACATGAAATATAACAAAATATCACGTCGTTGTATCCTGTTTTCAAATTTATTGGGTCATTTGATATTTCAGTAAATAATAAAATGCAAACAGAGATATTAAACTAAAATGGAAAAATAATAATTCGATAATAGAAATAAAATGAAAAGATAGGAATTCAGTTACAGAAATAAAATAGAGAAATAATAATTATTTATTAATAGAGATAGAATAGAAAAATGCTAATTCAATAATGGAGTTAGAATGAAAAAATAGTTATTTAATAATTGAAATAAATTTTTAAAAAAAATGAGGAATTCAAGAATATTAATAAAGGAACAATAACAATTTATTTAAAAAAATAATGTAAAAAGGTAAAAATTTAGTAATGGAAATAAAATTGAAAAAATTTAAATAGTAATTCAATAATGCAAATAAAATGAAGAAATAGTAATTCGTATTTTAAGTATACCTTTCTTACAATTATTTATAAACATATCACATTTTGGTTTAATGTATAATATTTACCTCATAATTACTTGTACCATTAACTTATAATTAACTCATAATTGACTTATACGAGCACATAGTGAGAAATTACTGAGAAATTAATTAATGATATCACCCTACCAATAATTCTTATTTTTTTCCTTTCAGACCGCTCTGCATACTGGAACTGGAGCGCAACAGCAATTTCTGGAACCAAGAATGGCGCAACTAGAAACCTTGGAAGCAAAGGTAACAAAAAGAAAGAAACATAACAATTATCATATAAATAAATAAAATACAAAAATGAATTTTAAAATTGAAGATAAATTCAACTAAAAATTTTTCTTTCACAACGCAACATACTTATTCCATACTTTTGTTTAACAATTGCGCATCTGTCTTATGATTATTAATCATACAAACATATAAAGGTACACGAAGCAGATACAAAAATCAAAATTATAGTAAAAGTTGTAATTATACTGTTTATTACACAATTTAGTTTATTAGTTAATATCTTTGAAAAATAACTATAAATTATAAAAACAAAAGTAATACCATAAATATATATTTATATATACTCTTTAATTTTACAGTCCATTTTC
>NW_016909769.1:255533-301536 GCF_001483705.2 Eufriesea mexicana
TAATAGTAAATAAAAATGGATTTTAGTATTGAAAATATATTTCAAATAAATTAAAGAAAAATTAAAAATGAATTCGACCATAGTATTAATATAGTATTAATAATAATACTAATTTTTACATGCACAGTTTACTCATTATTTTGTTTAATAATTATCAATGTTGCTTTTGTCAGTCTAAAATCGTAGTAAAAGTTTTATTCGTATATTTCGTTGGGTGATATTAATTCATGTGTCGGAAAAAAAGTTGGTATTTGGTTATCCTCGGGTATGAAATTCTCGCTGCGTCCGCTATCGTTTTTCCCTTTTGTAAATTTTTTTTCCACAGGTTCGCAGAAAAAGGTAGGTATATGGAAGCCATTTTTAACCGTACCATCCCGTCGGAAGAAACCGAAGGCGATGTTTCGCGGTTATTGGCGGGTCCGCAATAGCCCCCAGCTTTTTAAGGCTGTCCAACCAGTGATTTATATGCAGATGCATGAACCAAACTGTGTTTCGTTCAGGGCCCTTCACTCGAGTTTCGGGCCCAGGGACCGTGTGCGCGCGGGTGCCATTAAAACTGCCCCAAGTCCACACACGGATGCGCAATGGCGCAGCAACCTCAGAAATTCTACTTTTTTTAAATCTCTCTTACCTGCGGAATATTCCGCAATTTTGCTAGACCACCGAATTTTCTTCCATCTTGAAACATTCCTTTCCACGAGAAGAAGAAAAATTAATAGAAAATAACTAAAAAAGAAATACGAAAAGATTTTTATTTATAATTATGAAACAAACGTAAAACGTTGACGTAAGAGAATAATTAAAAATTTTTAATTATTAAATTATTAATTTTAAACTTTTTAAAATTTTATTTTGCGAGGATATCGCACGTTATTTTTAATTAAATATCTACTTCTTGGAATAACTCGGTTGGCTATAATGAAATTTGCGCCAGGGAAACTGGCAGACATATTATGATAATAAAAGCAACAGTGATATAGTTTATCGGGGAAAAAATATCGAATGAAATGACAGTGCGTTCTAAACCTGTCTTAATGCTGTGTTACTAGTTCTGAACCATACGAGATAATTTCGAAGGAACTACACCGGTTGTTACTTATCGACCAGTTATGGAGAGGTGATGTCACTGCAGGATATATATTTATAAAAATTTCTGACACATCGTTGATCGGTTATATATTTACATAATAAATTGAAAGGAATATTTATAGGCACTATAATGTATTGACCGTGATATAACTAGCGTGTCAATATGCTCTATTATATTTCTGCATCTAGAAATATAGATAACAGTCGATATTATGTCAATTGAAATAAAGATTTTGGGTTTGGTTGGTCAATCGTTCAGCGAAATTTAGTTCAACGAAAATTTAATAAAAACGAAATTTAAATAATTTTCGTGGAATTAGTTAAAATTATAAATTAAAAAGTTATTGTAATTATACAATATATAATTTCTAATATACAGGGTGTCTCCAGCGTGTTTTCACTCAACCTATGTCATTTTGATCTATTAGTATAAATAGGAACAGAATGTTATATAAAAATAGATCGTTTGAAAATTTATTGAAAATTTGTAACAAATATTTGAAATACATAAATAACGGTAGAACTTGCACTACTACTATAGAGGATCGAAATAGGTTAATAATAATTCGCTATTAACACCAATATTTAATATTTCAAAATATTCGTTGTTTTGTATATGACAATACAATATCAATCGCTATAAAAGGAAATCAAATTACACGAAGTTTACCTTGATTTCATTTCATTTTAATAAATCAGTCACGAGTCCACTACATATATTATTCGACACATTATCATATTTTTCATAAAAATATTTCATATCTTTAATATCATACCTTTTTAATAAGCGAATATTCGTTTACATAACTCTTACCCATGACCGCAGGACATATTAATAAAGTTTGCCTGAAAAATGCTCTTTATGTAACTGAAATTATGGTTACAGGAATAAACATTAAAATACGGGGTTTCTTGCATAAATTAAAACACGAATTCGGGAAAGCACAAGAATAAATAAGCAGTGTACGTGCACAACGATATTCACGATTTCTGCAATTTCAATTTTGCCAAGACACGTGTGCTGGAAGGCAAAGATGGGAATAGACGCATCCCTGATGGTACACAAAATAACCCTGTGATCTTTTATCCCACCCTTCACAGTCGGTGGGTATATTTTCTTAGCTTTCTTAAGCCACGATTAATGTGCGTTGTCAGATTCGTTGAAGCGGTTTTGACTTCTTCGAGCATGCTACAAAAATCCATCCCGATGTTTACGCCCGAGCAGGCCAGCGCGAAGTCATGTTTTGCCATCTCAGAGGAAAAAGCAGAAGAAAAAGAAAGAATGGAAGAAGAAGCAAAAGAAGGAGAAAACAGAAGGAGCGTGCTGTGCACGGGGGGGCTCGATATGAATAATGAAGAAGAACGTCGACTCGAAAAGCTCGCATCGACGTCGATGGGATATCTTCTTGCCAGAAGCCGGAGATGTTTTTCACCTACACGATCATCTTCCACGGTGCAAAGAAATTTCTCGCTTATATTCCCGTGTAACAGTTCCGTCCAGCTTTTTATCTAGCTTTTCAGTCTGGGCGAACATGCTACCGAGGAATGGGCAACACAGATTCAGGCCAATATTTTGACAATTCTTCGCTCAACCTTGATTCTACCTACGTGCAATCTCCTTCTGTTACTTTGTGTCGTTTTTTTAATTAATAGAATTTTTTAATTTTTCTATTTCACATATTTTAAAGGTGTAATTCAGATCAGATTTATAATAATAATAAATGTAATAATAAATATTGTAATGTAAAGTAATGTAAAATAGTGTAATAATAAATATTGTAATGTAAAGTAATGTAAAATAGTGTAATAATAAATATTGTAATGTAAAGTAATGTAAAATAGTGTAATAATAAATATTGTAATGTAAAGTAATGTAAAATAGTGTAATAATAAATATTGTAATGTAAAGTAATGTAAAATAGTGTAATAATAAATATTGTAATGTAAAGTAATGTAAAATAGTGTAATAATAAATATTGTAATGTAAAGTAATGTAAAATAGTGTAATAATAAATATTGTAATGTAAAGTAATGTAAAATAGTGTAATAATAAATAATATAAAATTTGGTGACAATAAATATAGTTAAATCAATGATAATTAGATTAACAGTGATAAATAAAAATTTACGTATTATAATTTCTTTAATTTTTTTGAGAAGTAATTCATACGACAATCGTATTTATATTTTGTTAATTTATAGATCGGAGAGTATAATAAAAATGCAAAATGGTAAAGGAAGGTTGATTTTTGGCAACAGGGAAAATGATAAATGAGTATGTTATTTTTTGTGTTTGTCACTGTAGTTTATTTTGAAATGTACAAGCCAAAGGTAGGCTATAGTACGCCCTTGGGTCGAAAGACTCAGACAGATCTGGTCAGCAAGATTGCAGATCCAGGAGTCAGTGCCCTTTACTGTCTGAACGGCAATACCCCAAGCAAGATTTCGTCTTCTTAACGTGTTGAAAACATTGCCCTGCACAAATTCCGTGTTCAAAGATCTCTTCCCAAAGGTAACAATTTAAGTCCACTCCAAACAATAGGAACAGTAACAAGTTCAAGAGAAAATTGTAATGTTTAAATGAATTTATGTGCGTTCATACGCGAAAGTGCTATAGGTTTATATTTGCTGTTTTTTAACAAATGAAATATGCAGACATTTTTTAAATATGTTTTATGTCTAGCAGAAAGTCTCGAAATTATATCAAGAAAATTAGAAAATAATTCTATAATATGTATATGACATTTACAGTACATTTATTGTAAATATAAACTATTATATATTATATAATTATATAATATTATTATAAATGGGAATTATGTATTATTGTATAATTCCTATTTATAATATATTAGTTTAATATATTATAAATAGGAACGTTAGTGTATTTAATGAAAAATAGTCTATTATGTGTTAAAAGTATTCACCGTGTTTTTGGTATACATTTTTTACCGTACATTACATTCGTATACACTTGTAATTTATTGGTAGTAAATCTTTGTAATAAACATCTTATAAGAACAGTATATATCATTATATAATATTTATAATATATATATTTAGTAAAATTTATTAATTTACTAATTTATTGATTACAAATTTATTCATTTAAAACTTACCAATATATGTATTATATTAGTAAAATTGGAAAATACTTCAGCAATGCATTCGATAATACAGTGCATTTATTACTAATTTATTACAAATATTTGATAAAGTACAAAAATATTCAAATGCATTGTATAATATCAGACAGAAAAGCATTAATTAAAATTTTAGAAGTTTCACTATGATGCTTATTCAATTCTACTGAATACACTAGCGCCATCATGGTTCATATTTATGATAGAGGTACTGTAAATAACCTATAAATATATCTCATATCATTTTTTTTTGTTTTATTAATGTGATCTTGGAACTTTCTTTTTGGCTTACGAGGGCCATACCAAATTTTTCAGAAAATGTAAATAAAAAGATAACAATTTAATTAATAAATATAAATGCTTTATTTTTATTCTATTTAAATTAAAACATTTTCATTGGTAAACTTCTCAACAATTCTATATTCGAAATAATTAATTATGAATATAACAATGTGTTTATGAATAATAAACATTCTCCGAGAAATGTGTTTATGAATAATAAACACTCCGAGAATTTTTAAACACTCTATATATACCCATAATTTTAAGCATTTTTGTTTTACCTTATATATTTCATTTGTAATGCCAATATTCGAATACTTTTGTGTGTATACAAATACATACATTTTATTGGGCAGTAATGAATTACTTAAATATCAATTACAACATTGTTTATTACAATTGTAATTACAATACAATTAATTGTATTAAAATTGTTTATAACAATAATATAAACTTCTTTGTAATATTTCAAAATAGCGTAATATGTTATAATCGCACAATATTTTTCTGCTTTATCTTCCAACTATTAATAACATTAAAATAATAAATACTATGTTATTAATAATGGTAATTCTATACCAATGATTATTCCATAAAGAATTTCTCATTATAATACATACAATTTAATTTACATCTTTACCCTGTGAAAGTGCACCGTGTAAAGGAAAATCGTTATTAGCAACAAAGTATAAAATATGTTTCAAGAAACACAAATTACATACAAATTACATATGTATACAAAAAGTAACTTAAAACATTGAAATACATTCGCTGAAGATATAAATAATTAATAAGCAAAAGCAGAATAAAAAATAAAGAATAATATTAATTAACAATAAAAATGTTTATCTACACTATTCATTGTTTCCAATTTGTTCTCTTACTTATTTTCAAACTCATCTAATCGTAAATAAATCGTGTTAAAGAATCACGTATTATAATTATCACTAAATAGTATTATAAAAAGTATAACCTCAAAATCGTGTAAAAGGTGGCTCAGATGTATAGGGTGTCCCAAAATTCACGGAAGATTTGAATCTTGCGCCATTTGTGCGCTAAAGTATTACCAACGAAAAAAGAAAAAAAAATACAGCGTGACGGCTGACAGTTCAGAGTTATTAAAAATGGAGTGCTATATGAAAGAACAACGCGTCTTCATTGTTGAGCAATATTTACAATTTTTAATTAAAAACCTGTGTTTTCTATCAAAATTACTTCTTGCGTGAATTTTGGGACACCCAATACATGTAATATTCCTGTCCTATAAAATTTTATTCACCTTCCTAAAAATTAGTTAACCACTTCACCTTTAATTGCAATTTCCATTAATTAAAGCGAGTATTCAACGCACCTCTGTATCACCCTCAGATCGCATCGAAAAACGCAACGAGAAGGTTATGTCGCGCATACGAATCGACTTGCAGACGGTATCGTTGGCGATACAGTTGGGGAAATTCATCGATATTATCGAAATACGTGCAAAGGCAAACTAAAGGCGAACACGAACTGTGTTCTCTTGGCGTAACTATTGTATCGTACAGTTGCAGAAGGGGGTGGCAGGATTATCTCGGAAATGCGGATCTTCTCCATGCAAATTCCGCAATAAATTTCCGCTTCCTGCGTGCGCGCCGCGACTATCGCGCTGTTGCGGTGCAACGTGCGCGGCGCGCATGCGCGCGGGAAAAAATGCGCGGAATGTTCGTCCGGAGATCACCGTCCATCCGTTCCCACTTTTACTTGCCAGCGGGGAAGAGGAAAGTGTTAGATTCGATACACTCCTCGCAGCGTGTCTCTATTACCTCGTTATTTAAGATCCGTTATAGAACTCGATATATTCTTCATGCTTCACTGCATATGTTATTCGCGATAAGATATCGTGACGGTCTGTTTTTATGGACATTACCCACGTATATCTGTACATATCGTTATGCTGGTAATAGTCGTGCATTAATCCCTAATGACGAAAGTCCTGTCACTTATGGAAAGTATTCATATATATATCTGACCACTTTTTAACAGGAAATATGAAATGAAGTTTCCTTTTAGGATTATTATCAACGCGGTGATCGATCGCTTAATAGTTTCGCAATTAATATATATATATGAAATAATAACGGTGAATTTTCGAGGATTAGAAGATAGGTTATGAATAGCAAGATATGTGTGGGAATTATTTCAATGGCTTATTAATTGTTAGTAAGGTGCATAATTCTTTAATAATCGTTTACCTTTTTTTTTTATGAAATATTATTATAACTATTATATGAGCTGTTCGCTGCACAAATTAATTAACTCCATAAAATAAAAAATGGAGTAATGCAATGAAATAATGTATATTGTTTTTTAAAATTCCCTTTATAATTTAAATCGTAATAAATATCGTAGAATGCATAAATACATATGTAACTTTCATCTAACGGTATATAAAATTTATAAGAAAAAATAGCCAAAAGGTAATCGTTAGTAATGTTACCATTTTTATGTTACTGGAAGAGTTAATCGATTTGGCAAGTGGAAAAAGTAATAAATTTAAATTTTACTAAATTTTACTTAAATTCTGATAAGACGGCACTAAAAAATTCACCGTTATCATTCATGGCTTGCTAGTGCATTTGAGTTGCATTATTGCAACGATTTACATTAGAGTACGGAGTTAATCAAAGTGACCTCTAAAATAAATTATTTATTATTCAGTGGCCAAAAAATTTTTGTCGTTTAATGGTGTTAATCTTAATTATCAGGGAAAGTTATTATAAATATAAAAAGTTATGACTATACCAAGTGCTTTGACACTTAAATTTAAGATTTTTCAAAAAGTGGAGTTAATCGATTTGTGCAGTCAACGGCTCATATATTTATATTGCAATTTAGAGTTATGAAAAAATGATTTTCAAGTTTTTTAATATATACTATTATATTCTATGGTATTATATTCTATGCTGTGTTCTATTGTAATTTAAAATACAGATATAGTCATCTTTAGATTTAACTATAGTGTAACTATATTTTGATATATATAATCTTTAGTAATTGGAATTAAATAAGAGATTATATTTAATTTTATGCACATTGCCAAATTATTTTATTGTTTTTAAACAAATCTGACAACTGTACATATGTCATAAGAAGACGTAGTAAATGTTTCTAGAAAATGTATGTTTTATCAAAAACAGTATATACACTGAAATTATTTAAATTATATTAATATTATAAGAACGCCGTTATAATTTTCAACAAGCTTTCTGTCCCCTTCGTTTCTGCAAGATATATGTCACTGATCATGAAAATAGCCTAAGTTATAAACATATTTTTGTTACGGAATATTCAAGATTTTGCAATTAGATAAATGGAAAATGTAATTTTGACATAATTACAAGGACTTGATGGTTTTATTTTGATCCTAATTTGCGAAAATAATTTTACTATAAAATAGTAGAAATAGTAAATATATAGTTTGATTATAAAATAAATAGATATAATACAGAATAACTGAAAAATTCATTTTTTTTTTTAAATTTATTACTTAAATTTCTTTCATAATTATCTGTATATAATAACAAAATCTAATAATTTAATAAAAATTTGAAAAAAATATTCTTTAAATATATTTTAAGAAAAAAAATATTCCTTTGATCACTATTCTTATAAAATTATATAATGATAACATAATTGATTTTGAGAAATTTGGTAATATAATGAAAATATAATTTTAAGTCGGAAAAAATTTTAACTGTTTTTAAAAACTTGTAGGTGAACACAAAATTTATAAAAATAATCTAAATAATTTTGTGATTCTAACTATTCTTTACCAATTATGTTTGTTAAATTTATTTCTTCCTCCACAATCCATATATTAAAATTTACTATTCAGAATTGTACAATTTACTGTACTAACTTTCCTCATTTAATTTCACGAATTTCATAAGAAACCAATTTTTCATGAAAATATTTTCCATTACTTTTAAATTTATTTTTGGTTTAATTAAATTTCGTATCTTTAATAAAAAATTAATTTTCAATACAATTTATAATAAATTCTATAATAAACTGCGCCGATAAAAATTGATAATAATTCACATAAATTTTGTATTTTATCGACAGAGACTATATATGATAATGCATAAATAAATTTTAACACAACATTGAATCTCTAATAATAAATTAATTTTCAATCAATTTTGTAGCAATTTCCATAATAACCTGCACCGATAAAAGCTGATAATAATCCACATAAATTATTTATTTTGTCGAGAGTGACTATGTTTGACACTATGCCATCGTTGGAAAGTCGTGTTTATGGTAAACAGGTACTTTACGGCTTGCACCGAAAGCCTTGAACTCGGATTGCCTTTTGTTTTCTACCACGTACAATGCAACGTACGTGAATGCTTTGTGCGATTCTGCTAACCTTCGTGTAACACGATAAAAACGACCAGTAAAAAAGGGAGTAATGATAATAATAAAATTTCGATATTTTTAAATCACCAAAATGGAGTCCTGCCCCGTTACTATTTCTATATAGGAATAAACGTTCCATTCGTTATTTCTTCTCTTTCTGGCTACTTAATCAGTATCATTAACCAATATCATTATTTGTATTACTGTATTGAGCACATTACGAAGAAAAGAAAAATGTTTCAATTACATTAATACTAGAATTGGTGAAAATGACTAGTTTCAGAATTTTGTTTTTATATTTACTGAAAACGTATAATTGTTTTTGATAAAATTAATATTTATTGAAATAAATTATTTAATTATTTTACCTAACTTGCCCAATTATTTGCATTATACGATTTTGATTAGTATTATCTATTAACCCTTATATGCTTTTGTACCAAATCAGTTAATGATGAGCTACTCTTGCCAAACAATTAAAATTATAAATGGACGCATAGTGGCTAACTAGAATTGACTACTTTTCCAATTCGCCATTTTTCAGAATTAAATCGTAGCACAAGGAACTATATTTAGAAACAAATTTTAGGTCGATAGTTCTAGTCTTAATATTTCTTTAGAACACTGTACTGTACACGAAGTCAAGTTTCATAACAGTAATTTTATAATCATCTACCTCTTCCAAGAAAAGTATTTCCAGGCTTGGAATAATAACATTCCTGGAAAGAATAATGCAACAAGTAAGAAAAATGATACTCTAATTGCATAAATGGTTTGGCGTAATTTGCTTTCCAGTAAATTTTGTATGTTACAAATAATGCTGGAAATAGGGTGTTTACATGTTTGTATGTTGTATTTTACATACAGTATTATTTATCACTTTTGAACAGTAATATTGAATTTAAAACCATCTCGAAATTTTAAAATTATACGTAATGAGTGTTCAAATAAGTTAAATGAAACTTAAACTAAGTTTCATTAGTTTAAGTTTAAGTCCTTAAAATAAGGAACACCTTGGTCCTTAAAATAAGGAATATTAAATTAAAAATCTACAATTTATAATTCTACAACTTAAAATTAGTTTTAAAAATATGTGTTGGTTGATATTAAAGATATATACAATGTAATAATTAATTTTTCGTTATTTTGCTTTTTTATATTGCAATTGATCCACGATGATCTTCATATTTTAATCAAAAAGCAAAATAATCAAATATATAATCAAATCAAAAATATATAATCAAATTGGTGAAAAGTAATACTTATTTAAAATTATTTTTTTATGTAACAAACAATTTATAAGTAATTACAGACCAATAATTTGAGTAGACTCCAATAATTTACCCAATACATAAGGTGTGCCATATAAGCAGACACAACGAAAAATCTCACAAACGGGTGATTTATAAAAAACAAGCTGGCATGTGTTTTTTATTATTTTAATTTACCTTTCAATATTGAGTATTTTTATATTTCATAGTTAAAAGTACCCAAAATCGAATTGTTTCCTTTAATTCGTCTGTCTACGTAATTTTTGATCGTGTCAACTTAAATGGAACAGCCTGTATATAAAATTTGTAAATAACTCCATTACATGAATCGCAATATCGTATTTCATTTCAAAATTTTGTATTAATTCAACACATCATATATTTATATATTTGATAATGGGACACCCTTTGTATAAAATTTTTAAATAACTCAATTATATAAATCGCAATATTATATTTTATTTCAGGATTTTGTATTAATTCGGCACATTGTATATTTATATATTTATATGCTTGATAATGGGATACCCTATATATAGAATTTTTCAATAACTCGATTACATAAATCGCAATATTATATTTTACTTCAAGATTTTATGTTAATTCGGCACATTGTATATTTATATATTTATATGCTTAATAATGGGACACCCTGTATGTGAAATTTTTCAATAACTCAATTATATAATATAAATCGCAATATCATATTTTAGAATAATTCAAGATTTTGTATTAATTCGACATGTCACATGTTTGTATATTATACCGTGAATTTGGTAATTAAATTTCCATTAGAATTAAAAAAAAAACTGTAGTTCACTTTTTACATTGTCAGCCAAATGTAAAAAGTTCGACTGTCCAATTTTATTTTCAATTGTTCGTAGCTAAAATTACTTTACAAGTTTGTTAGACCTTCGACCTGCAATCGTTCGGCTCGAAGCAAAATAAGATCGCAAGTCTATTACAGTACGGAGTTTTATCCTATAACCGTGAATCTTTATGCCGTAAATCTTGGTTGAAGATAATCTCACGAGAGGACGTCGAGTAGTCGGTGCGGAAAAGGCTCAGCCGCACGGAGAACGTGCAAAGGGAGAGGTGACGCTTAGAAACCGCTTATGTGTGGAAGAGAATAAATGCGGGCAGACTTAGCAAATTTTAATATAAGCTAAAGCAACACGATAACACATGTGAAAAATAATAAAGTCTGGAAGGTTAAACTCGTATACATTTGCAATAATTAAATTTGCAAATTCAAATGCAAAAATAAGATAAAGTCGAAATTCCTGAAAATATTAAATGTCTCCCAATTCACTGAAATCTGAAAATTTTGCAAAATTTAATATGGCTTTAAAAAGCAAATAAATTAAGAGATTGTAATATCAATATTAAACTTCTATAAAATTTATCAACTTAATTTCTAATTGTAAGTTACTCGATGCTTGATGGGGTCATCTAAAAACTCTATAAAGTTTTAAATACCTTTAGATAACAAATAATAGATGAGATAATTTTTCGCGAAATTCAATAAATTAATTTCTGAGTTATTAAGTGCTTAATAAAAAGGCAAATTTGAAAATCCTAAAAAATTTTAAATACTTCTAAAAACATGTGATTTGACAGGTCCTAATATAAAAATTAAACTTTCACAAAATTTAGTAATTTAATTTCAAAGTTAGCGAATGCTTGAAAAAAGACAAATTTAAAAATTCTAAACTATTTTAAATACGTTTAAGAAACAAATTATTTAAGAGATTTTAATATAAGAATTAATCTGTCGCTAAATTCTCTAACTTAATTTCTGAACTATTAAGTGTTCGATAAAAAGTTAAATTAGAAAATTGTGTACAATTTTAAATACCAGTAAAAAACATAATTTAAGAAATTTTGGTATCATATAAGAATTAATATTTTCCAAAATTCAGTAACTTAATTTCTAAATTATTAAGTGCTTGATACGAAATTGAATTTGAAAACGGTATAAAGGTTTAAGTACCTTTAAAAAACAAATGATTTAAAGAATTTTAATGTAACAAATAAACTTAAGTTAAACTTAACAAGTAAAGTAACAAACAAAATTCTTTAACTTATTTTCTAAGTTATCAAGTGCTTGATAAAATGTGAAATTTAATAATTCTGTAAAATTTTAACTACCTTTAACAATTATAATTTAGCAAACTTTAATATAAAACTTAATCTTTCACAAAATTCTCTAACTTAATTTCTAAGTTATTAAGTGCTTGATAAATATTACAATTTAGAAGTCTTACAATATTTCAAATACTTTGAAGAAACATATAAGTGAATAGATTTTAATAAAAGAATTCAACTTCCACAAAATTCTGTAACTTAATTTCTAACTTATCAAGTGCTCGATAAATATTAAAATTTAGAAGTCCTGCGATATTTCAAATGCTTTGAAGAAGCATACAACTGAATAGATTCTAATAGAAGAATTCAACCTCCTCAAAATTCTTTGACTCAATTATTAAGTTATCAAGTGCTCGATAAAATGTGAAATTTAAAAATTCTGTAAAATTTTAATTACCTTTAAAAATCATAATTTAGCAGATTTTAATCTAAAACTTAATCTTCTACAAAATTCTCTAACTTAATTTCTAAGTTATTAAGTGCTCCATAAATATTAAAATTTAGAAGTCCTGCGATATTTCAAATACTTTGAAGAAACATATAACTATATAGATTCTATTAAAAGAGTTAAACAAAATTCTTTGACTCAATTACTAAGTTATCAAGTGCTCGATAAAATGTGAAATTTAAAAATTCTATAAAATTTTAATTACCTTTAAAAATCATAATTTAGCAGATTTTAATCTAAAACTTAATCTTCTACAAAATTCTCTAACTTAATTTCTAAGTTATTAAGTGCTCGATAAATATTAAAATTTAGAAGTCCTGCGATATTTCAAATGCTTTGAAGAAACATACAACTGAATAAATTCTAATAAAAGAACTCAACTTCCACAAAACTCATAAACGTCATTCCCAAGTTATTAAGTACTCGATAAAACACGAAAACACGGTATTTTTGACATCGATAAACGCTGTGGGAATGGAAGAAATAGAAACTCTTTAGCAAAGGTATAGCACAACGGTTTGGCAATGGCTGCGGAGGATATCCGGTTAGTTGCATATTTTCTGCAAGCGAATCTAGTTGGTGGTCTTGTGTGAGACACACTGGGCGTACAAGGTCTCGTATCGTATCCTTCTTTCTGGTTGCTGCGCAGTCAAGGCCGGCATTGACCTTCTCCGCGTTGTATGCCAGCAGGAGAGACCAAGTGCTGCTTTCTCAAGGACCATCGAGCATTGTGTGCAGTACCGATGTGCAAGTCCATTAAGATCGAGACATCCCGTTCCATGGTCACAAATCATAGGTTTAATAGAACGATAAATTTGTATTCATACCGTGCGTTATTTTGCACCCCCCAGTTTCGACCGTCTTTAAATCGCGACGGTAAACTACAGCTTTTTACAGGCACGAGCCACCGGATGCTTGCCTCCCGCTCGAAATTTCTATGTAAAACTACCACGTTTTTGCTGCCGTTACTTGTCCGAGTAAATTTGAATAATTTATTTCAAATAATTTATGTCTCGAAATATGTTATTACATCTACGTCTTAAATACCAGTCGAATAAAATAGTGGAAAATAGAAAAATGGAATTGTAAATGTGAACTTCAGCCTGAATTAATAGATAAAATAGACAAAATGGACCGAAATGACATCTTTGACGTGACATTTGAATTTAAAATGAATTTATAATGGCGTCGATATTTTTATATATATTTCTTTTAGCCGTTCTATTTTGTCGAATAATTTACCGATTATATTTTAAATTTCGATTTTGGTCGAAAAATTGAAATTTTGTTCAGTTCTTATTTTTCGTGAATTGTTATACAGTAGCGTGTTTTACGTATTATTTGAATGTGGAAATATAAGTTGTAATCGATATAAATTTTGGAAATTTGTGATTGTATATCGAGTATGTAGAAATAATAATCAAAATTTAATCTCTTCTCGTCTTTTCTCAGATGGCCAGTATAGAAGTATCCTTATCAACGACACCGAGGAGGAAAAAAGGTGGGAGCATTTCCGGTGGAGTAACATCACCGGCTGGTCATCGAAATAGAGATCATTACAAGGAATTGGATGCTCTGCGGATCGCATTACGTGATAAGGAGAATATTATTCAAACGTGAGAACCATTTAGTACACATACAGTACGCCTATCAAAGAAAAAGGAATTTTAAAGGAATGAAATTTTTTAATCGAATTGAAAAAAATTAAATTTTCAATCAATTGTTACACAAATTGAAAATTGTGTGAAATTTATTACGATATGTAATTAACACACTAAATGGGTTATCAATTATATGTCATATAAATCGTGTTTTATATAAATATACATATACAGGGTGCCTCAACAACGATAGTACAACCGCGAAATGGGTGATTCTACATCCTCCTCCTCCAAATACAAATTGAAAAAAGAAGAATTAAAATTTTTTTATTCGAAGCTTTGTTTTTGAGGAAATTGACTTTGAATATTCGCCGACTACACGTGCACTTAGCTATGGATTATATGACTAGACCATCATTACATGAGTATTGGTGGTAAAATTGAGAAAGGGTGATTCTACGTGAAAAATGAAATCGAAAATAAAGAATAAAATTTTTTGATTCGAAGCTTCGTTTTCGAGAAAATCGTCTTTGAATATCTACCGAGTGCGCGTGCACTTAACTTTAGCTATGGCGGATGGACCATCAGTATATCAGGGTATGCAATGGATATTCAAAGTCGATTTTCTCGAAAACGAAGCTTCGAATGAAAAAATTTTATTCTTTATTTTCGATTTGTTTTTTCACGTAGAATCACCCCCTACTTCATTTTACCACCGATACTTATGTATTGATGGTCTATTCATATAAGACATAGCTAAGTGCACGCGCACTCGGTGAATATTCAAAGTCGATTTTCTCGAAAACGAAGCTTCGAATCAAAAAATTTTATTCTTTATTTTCGATTTAATTTTTCACGTAGAACCACCCTCTTCTCAATTTTTCCACCGATATTCATGTATTGATGGTCTATTCATATAAGCCATAGCTAAGTGCACGTGCACTTAGTGAATGTTTAAAGTCGATTTTCTCGGAAACGAAGCTTGGAATAAAAAAATTTTATTCTTTTTTTTTAGATTCGTTTCTGCGTCTAGAATTATTCTCTTTCCTATTGTACCACCGTTACTGGGATATTCTGTATATGTATATTTTTTAAAATATCTCGTTCATATATTAACCCTTTATTTTGAAAAATAGCAATTCAAAGACTTTTTGTTATAAAGTCGACCATATTTTTTAAGATAGTGAATAATAAATCGTATAGGAATTATTTTATTTCGATATTTCGTGTATTATTACCTTATTTCAAATTTAATATATTATTTAATATATAATTTTTAGAACTTTATAAAATGGCGACTGATAGTCGTCTCTCGATACTTTAAACGATAAAGCTAACTGCAATTATGGCGATTAAAGAACAGTAACAAGTGGGTCTTAAAAGCATTATAAATTGCCATAAATTTCTTAAGATTATATGTAGAATAAAAGATTTCTGTCCTTTAAATCCTTAACTTAACATTTCGTTAACGAACTGTAAGTGGGTAAGAACCCAACGCCAATCGAAAGTAAGAGAAACCGGTAAGAAGCCATAGAACAAAAGAACTGATAGAATAGCCGTGTCACTTGATTGCACGCACAAACACGAATGCAGATGGCGCGTAAATCATATTATGGAATGTCTCCTTAATAAATTTAAATAAATTATAATTACATATAAGTAAATAATTGAACAGTTTCAAAATTAAAGATTCTTTTTAATTTAATAATTTCGTATTTTTATTTTTATTTTTGCTTTTTTTGTATAAATAAGTAAAATTATTCAGAGTAATCTTCCTAGATTTCTGTCTCTGTATTGTTTAATACTACAATCAAATTTGTATTCCCGTTATTTAACCAAACCTGGGCGAAATTTATTTCTAATAATAATTTAAAAATAATTATTTCGAATAACATTAATTATCGATTAAGAAATAATGTACTCTAATTGATATTATGTTCTTTATTTGAATATAAAATTGATTATTTGAGGAAATAAAGTTTATTTCTTAATTACGAATTTGTTTTTGAAATAACATATAGAATAGTTATTAAACAATAAATGCATATAGTAACAAACGTAGTAATAGTGTTTGTGAACAGCAGTAAATATGATATTAATTCATAACGCTGAATATTAAGGTATCAATCATTTTCAAAATCAAATAATAAATCACCATAATAAATAAAAATTACAAATAACTTAATTACTTTTCGTGCAAACTATTGTATTATTTCAACAAATAGACTATTTATCAAAAGTATATATTTTTTAATTTTCAACTCTTAGCATTATCAATGTCTTAACTTTAAAAATTATACTCAAGGTTAGGTATTGAATACTATTCAATCAACAAATTTTCCAACCCATTCATTTAATTAAGATACTATTCCAATTTATAAGGGGTCTTGAAAGTAATCCTAATTTGAGTTAAAATTTGTTTTTGAAGGAATACAGTGAGTGTCACTTAAAATCGTACACCACAACAGTTACCAATTTTTTACTTAAAAGGTATAGTTATCATATATCTAGAATAATAAAAATTTAAAAACATATGTATTAAAATGTCTCTATTAAATGTGTGTAATTACAAATTAAATTCTCTATCTTTAAAAGAAAAATTAAATGTTTATATATTTAGTCATAAAGTACAAAAATCATCAGATGGAAGAAAAAGACCAGAAATTTTCCAGTTTATTACGAATATACCGACGTGTACGATTTTCACTAACTGGTTATACTTTATTGCCACATATATTTAATTTTTCTAGTAGATATAAAACATTTAATTTGTAATTACACACACTTAATACAGACATTTTAACGTATACATTTCGAAATTTATATCATCCTAAATATGTACATAATAACACTGTGTTTTAAGAGAAAATTTGATAACAGTTGTGGTGCACGATTTTAATTGACACACACTGTATATGTTATTATTTTAGCTTTTCACTGTTATAATCTGCATTAACACTAGAACTACCGATCTTTAATGGGTACCTAACTATAACGTGCACGAATTATAACAATTTCAGCGGTACGGTGAATATGAGTGAATATATTGATTACAATTCTTTCCTAATATGAGTTGATACTAATTTTATTTTTAAAGCAGGTGTATGTGTTCGGTGATTGCAAAAAGGAAAATTCTTGGACCAGCCATTTTCACTGAATTGGTTATTCTAGTTAGTTCTAGGTAGTTCTAGTCTGGATTAATACCGAATCTTCCGCGGCTAATGAAAAACCCTATTGATGTAAAAAGAAGGGAAAATAATTTAAAAAAAAATGGAATAAGAGAAAATATTGAAAAATTCATAATACGAATATCAAAAGAATAGTTGAAAGGTCAAATGATCAAGGCGATAGCGATAATGAATGCAAAATTTTTAATAAAAAATTTGAAAACGGTTGTTTAAGCTGTGGTATGATTAGTGTTAAAAAGAAACAAATCATTGTTCGTTAGAAGCTAGATGTTCGAATATCCATGATTGCAGTAATTATAGTAATCATTGCAGGATAATATTAGCAATTTGTCATTCTTTGTTTATTACCCACCTGCTTCTTTTGTTGCCAGTACTAACTCTGCTACTAATTACTAATTATTTCAGGTTGAAAGGGCAATTGTGCAACACACTTAGCAACAGATTAGCATTACGTAATGGTGCCCCACCCCTAACCGAGGCTGACAGAAAAGCGACTGAGGAACGACTTCAGAGGCTGCGACGTGATGCAGATAATAAACGACTAGCGATAAAAAATTTGAAATTAGCCCTTGAACGACTAGATATTACGGAGTAAGTTGGAAACAGCTTCAATAAATCTTGTGTTACTAAATATCAATTATAGGTAAAATTTTATTTACAATTTACGTTTACTTTATTATTTAATATTTTATTTTATTTCCTTACTATACAAAATTATACATAAATTACAGGAAAATATAGCGATAAAGATGAGATGTAAAAAATAGTGTACAGAATGTTCTAGAATAACATGTGCAAGCAGGCTGAAGGTGATTCCTTAGGAAAAAATAAGAAAAATAAAAATGAACTAAAATTTTTTGAGTTTGGCTTCGTTTTCGAGATAATCAGATTTGAAAATTTGCACTTATTACGAACTGCAAGTACCAATTGTTATCTTACTACTATTGCAAGATGCGATTCGTGCATTCATGTATATCGTCTATAGTGTTTATAAACAAAGTATAAAGAACATTTGCGAATTACTGCATTCTGCAAGAATAAAATATTATTGTATTAATTACAGAATTGCTAAAATTCATTGTCTCGTTGTCGTATACGTGCTGTGCCTATTTAATTATGAACTCTAGGAAACGTGTTTGCATTTTTCAAATTTTCATGTGCGAGGTTAATACGCTCTGAGAGTTCGCAGCATAAATTTTTACTCCGCTAGACTTACAAATAAAAGAATAAAAAATTCCAAAAATATGTAGTCCTATTTAATCTATGAATTAATAATATACGTGTATTCATTTATGTGAATCTGAATTAACTTTTAATATAAGTATAAGAAAGAAGACAAAAAATTCAATTTTTTAATATATTATTTAAACAAATTAATTTTTCGTATAAATTTCTACATGGTTACATTTTCAATGTAAAAGGGTATATTTTGAAGAAAAAACAATTTGTCTTCAGTCCTTTTGGGTCTCGAAATACTCCAAAAAATATGATTTCGACTGCTACCTTTAAGGGTTGTTTTCACCCCTTCAATATGAACGATAGCCAATAAAATCAGGTATGCGTCAAATATTTTTTTGACCACCATCTCACATAAATTTCTCACATAAATTCAGCCTATGCTTGTTAAATATGTTGCCTTGTTAGTCATAATATTTAATTGATTTTTTAAATATTTTTACCAATTTTTATTTATACAAAAATATATTATTTAATTCCAAGTCGATTTAATTTATTGTGAATAAAATTTTTATACGTTGTATTTAAAGAGTTTAAAATATGAAACGAATTTTCCAAGCATTCTCGAATTTTCTCGAAACGAAGCCAGAATCGAAAAAATTTTATTTTATTTTTATTTTTCATACTTTTTCATAAAGAATCACTTCCTTACCCGCCCGCTTTTGTTATTCGGGAACACCCTTGTTCCGTCCTGAAACAAAGACAGGCTTAGAAGACCCCGTCACCAAGTGCCATAACAACAAGACCATCGGAATTTTCTAATGTACCATAACGTCATTGCGTATCGTTGAAAACTTCCTGTTTATCGCTTCGAGTGCTCCCAGTCACGCGAAGCAATGCGATCCTAACTCAAGAAAGTTAGGGGACAGTTCTTGGGACTCGGGTAACAAAGGGCCTGCAGAAGTCAGCACTAGTCCGCATGCGTGGTACACTTAGGCCTCAGCGAACTAAAGGACCATAGATGAATATTTTCCAGAAGCGATTTCTATAATGTCACCAATGCACAAGTGACCTCCATGCACGTCACCTCGAGGAAAGGGGTTCCTCCACTACTATCTTGTGTTCTTCGGTTGAAAGACGTTTCCTATTTTTAAGATGACCGATTCTCGGCCCAAGAAAACGCCCTTGGTCCAATTCAACCAATCAGAACACCCTTAGCCTTATGACAAACTCCCGAATTTTCTCAGTTCGATTATCAGGAAAATCGAGGAGACAGTCGTTCTTTCATCTTTCAACTTTAACCCCTTGCACTGCGATTTGATTATGAAGAAGTATGCATCGAAGCAATATTTAATTTTGGTTAACCACTGTATACTTATCCTATCAAAGATGAACATGGATAAAAATTTTAGAAATTCTTCAAATTTTGTACACATTAAAGCGTGTAAGATTTAATTATGGTTACGGAATTAATGTAGTTTAAAATCGTGAGATTTTATATGGACTCGTAACGAGTTAGGCTCGTCATTTTAATACAAAGGTTTGACGTTAGATAAAAATTTTAGAAATTCTTCGAATTTTGTGCACGTTAAAGCGTATAAAATTTAATTATAGTGGCGTGATTAGTATAGTTTACAATCGTAAGATTTGAAACAAAGGACTCGTCATTTTAGTGTAAAGGATTAACGTTCATGTCAGCTTTCGGTTATTCTTCCGTCTTTCAATTCTAATATTGTCTTGCTGTTTAGCGTTCGACTACTTTAGATTCTTGTAAAACGTTGCTACCATCTGTGATCGACTCGGTTCTTGTTGAATTTCGGTATAAGTTTATTATACATTTAACGCACGATGAATTAATCGGAAATGAAGCTTCGAAGCTGTTTTGAAGTCGAGAAAATTTTGTTCGATAACCTGCATAAGATGTCAATGAATTAAATTACAGCATTGTTTTATCTCTATATTTCATCGTTAGCGTTTGTAATTAACGATATTATAATAAACGAAAAGTATTATAATAAAACATTATAATAAACAGAGGATTAAAATATTAAGGTTAGAATAAGCAATTAAATAAAATGGACGGGCAAATCTCATAATAACGACAAGTCAGGTATCAAATCCCATATGGTCTAGTGGCTAGGATACCTGGCTTTCACCCAGGAGGCTCGGGTTCGATTCCCGGTATGGGAAAAATTATTTTTTCCCAAATATTATTTCGTATTAATATTTTTCTCGTTTGTTTCTACATGAAATGTTTGGTTAAAATTCGAAATATTTTATAGCAATCGACGAAAAGTTATTTGGTAACTTGCGATACTTTGTTTCAGTAATATCGATGTCCGGATTCAACAAGCCGAATTAGAGTACAGACTTGGTCGCGAAGAACTTGAGCTTCTGACTCTTCGCGAAGAGAGCAGAGCCCTACAAGCTGCTTTGGAATTGGCAGAGACCCAGGAGAAACAAAAGAATGACACGATATATAGGTACCTCATCCAAAATAATACGAATGTTACAAATATTCTACTGAATTTGTACAGTACGTATTACAACTACGTGAACTACGTATAACCAAACCTCAAATATTATTTTGAATCTTGGTTCACTAAAAAAATAAAAAATTAAACCTATAATTCTATGAATTTAAAAGAAGATTTTTAATTTTATTAAATGTAATAGAGTGATACATTTGTTATTTAATTTGCAGTTGTATCTCCGGCTCTACACAAGTTACAATCCACGCAGTGGAAGTTAGCGCAGACCCAAAAAGTCCCCGTTTCGGTGCTGGGCCGAGAGAAGACACACCTGGCTTGTACGTTGATTGGGCAGTTGAGGATTCTGGATTATGCAAGGGAGACAGGTTTTGTACCGTTCAGAATTCTTCATTTTATCAAATAATTATAATCTCTTTATATTCTCTTTGCATATTGATAATTTTATCCATTACATTTATCACAGTCTTTTTCTGAATAATAACTCCAACAATAATTTCAGTGCGAAATCATGCGAGATCATGTCAAACGAGCAGTGCCACGATGGAATTTGTAAAAAGACAATAAAATCAGTAAAACAGCTAAAAGTCACAAAGCGACTCCATCGCGACCCCTATAACGGTACATTATCATAAACAAGATTCTTTTCCCTTTATCTCCAGCACGGATACCGACGATAAACGCAGTCGTAAAGAATGTTTCATTCGCTCTGCAATTATTGCATAACAGGAAAAAGAATCGTGTTTTGTCGCTTAATGGGAAAACTGTAAAGGCTATGTTCGTTATGACATCATTTTAGTTTCATTGGTGATTTTCACGACTGCACGCCTATTGGCTGTGAGAAATCACCGCATTCCCAGAGACAAAGAGAAAAGGAGCAAAACGAGGGCGACGAAAAAGAATTTGTGTCGAAGAAACAGCGAGAGAGAGAGAAAAAGACAAGAAAGAAAGTAAACAGGAAATTATAAATAGGAAGAAAGGTGAAGATTGTTAAAAAACGAAGCACACTAAACATATAACACATAACATGGCGTGCATATACTATGTCAGCTAGCTATCAGTGTAGAACAATACTGCAATCTTGGCATTTGGTTCCCAACGGGTCACTGTAGCGTGAAGCCGCACCGGAAGTTCGCCGAGTGCCCCCGCTAATTGCACCTGCGACTTCACATGACCCCATACATCGTTCAACAGAATTTGTTGTAACTCGTCAACTCCATGTTCTGAACACAATTTGCCTTTTATAACATTAAAGTAGAATAAAAAGACAGTGTTTTACAGTTAAAACACTGGAAAGATGTCTTTTATAGCTATCTATTATCATTTTATTGAAATCTCAATTCTATATTTTTCTGCATATATATTTAGAAAGCTCAAATAAATAAACCTGAAAAGTAAAAATTTGCTTTGAGACACCTAATGTGTACTAAATATTAAGTAGGTTTAATTATAAAGTGTAGTATAAACTTTATAATTATTATAACATTAAACAGTGATATTTTCTGAAGTAGATACCCCTGATATATTTTGCATCATCTCTCTTAACTGTAGTCTGAATATATATATTTAGAAAGCTCAAATAAATAAACCTGAAAAGTAAAAATTTGCTTTGAGACACCTAATGTGTACTAAATATTAAGTAGGTTTAATTATAAAGTGTAGTATAAACTTTATAATTATTATAACATTAAACAGTGATATTTTCTGAAGTAGATACCCCTGATATATTTTGCATCATCTCTCTTAGCTATAGTCTGAATATATATATTTAGAAAGCTCAAATAAATAAACCTGAAAAGTAAAAATTTGCTTTAAGACACCTAATGTGTACTAAATATTAAATAGGCTCAATTATAAAAAGTGTAGTATAAACTTTATGATTATTATAACATTAAACAGTGATATTTTCTGAAATAGATACCCAAGATATATTTTGCATGATCTCTCTTAGTCAAGCACACAGTCCCTTTTGACTGTACCAATTAACATAGGCTGTCAGTTGAAAAAATACTTAAAAATACTTATAAATACACTATACATAGATGTATTGTAATAACTTCCATCTAAAGATGGCATTAAAATTTTTTTCTCTACTGCTGGTGAAATTCAAATGTACAGGAAGAATAAATTGTTCCTTTTGGTCAACCCTCGTTATAATGATTCAACTTTTCCTTTGTCGACTGAAAAGTTTCACCTAATTAAGTGTAATCGTGCTCATAAAACTCAAACTTATCAGTCAACATTGTCTTTAGAATCTTGGAGGTGAATGGAAAACTGGTGGTGGGAGCAGGCAGGAGCGATTTAGCAAGGCTGTTGGCCGTTGCACCCGACGCAGCACAAATTGTGGTCCTTCGAAAAGGCGAATCCCTCGCAGCCCTCCGCACACTTCGATCTGATAACCTTAGGCTGACTCACAGGATCGGATATCTCGAGGAACAGGTTAGGGATCTTCTTGCACCAAGTAGAGCCGAGGTCCCTGCAGATCCTCCACCAACTCGCCAAGAACAAGTTCAGGTACACAAGAAGAAGACAATATACTTTCACAAAGAAATACATTTATACAGATTGATTCACTGCCAATGAAAAAATATTTCTTACTTTATAAGTATAATAGCTATACTATAGTACCCTACCATTTGATCTGAATTTAAAATTTAGAAATCTTTGAGAGTATCAGCTATAATATATTTAGTACTATTAAAAGTAAGTGTGTTATAATATTCAAAATAATTGCAAAATATCCAAGAATTTTTATTTTACTGCATTACTTATCAAATTTTATTGCAATTTTGTACTGTGATGTATATACTTTACAAAGATACTGACATTGCTGAACACAGAGTAGTATAATATAACATGCTGTCCTTATCTATTTATGAAAAACATTATACTTAACTGCAATTTAAATTAATATTATAAATCAATTACTGTAAATTAAATATATAATTATATGCATATATGTGTTTATAATTATATATCAAATATAGGTAACCTTCATAAGGACTAATACAAAAATAGGGTTAGGTTACAGAAATTAACAACAATTTATTTTCCTTTCATAACTATAATTAATTTATTGCTATCGATTACTATAAATCAAAACTATTACACATTAATATTATATAATTTTTTCTTCATATAATATTCAGCAAAATGTGCGAAGCAAAATAAAATCTCATTTTTGAAACTGTGCTTTTTGTAATATAAGAATATATGAAGTATTGGAATAAAACAGGTTTATTTGATATGTTAGTTATTAAAGATGTCGTAAACTTTATATCAGAAAAGTTTCGAGTTGCAATTTCCCCATAATGAAAAAACTTTCGAGTACTAGCTTTCCACGATACGTGCCAAAAATGAATTTCAAATTTCAATATCTTAAAATTCCATACACAAATTTGAGATAGCACACGCACTTAACAAAACGAAAACTATCGAATATCGATAAATTTATTTAAAAATTCTATTTATGCGCCATTTTGTGCCGGGATTCCCCAGTTTTCAAACCACGTTGTACGAGTATTTCCCAACTTTCAAACCATGTTATACGGAGATTTCAGAATGTTTTAACTCTTTTATAACCTCACAATGTTTTAACCAATTTATATATCAATTTTTTAGTATCAAGTCAAAGTATACAGATATATTCCAATTTTTTACCTATATTATATGAGGGTTCTCCCAATTTTCAAACCTTGTGGTACAGAAATTTCCCAATTTTTAAACCCTGTTATACAGAGATTTCTCTATTTTCAGATTATGTTATACGGGGATTCCTTAATTTTCAAATCATATTGTACTGAAAGTTCTCAATTTTTAAACCGTGTTATACAGAAATTTCTTAATTTTATATTAGATTTATATAAGAATCACTGTTTTCAAACCGCGTTCTAGGGAAATTTTTCAATTTCTAAATTGTGTTATAAGGGAATTTTTCAATTCTCGAACCGTGTTATAGGGGGATTGCTCGATTTTCGAACTGTGTTATAAAGGGATTTACAAATTTTCAAACCATGTTATAAAGGAATTTCCCAATTTTCAAACCGAGTTATAAAGGGATTCCCCAATTTTTGAATCGTGCTACACAGGGACTTTTTATTCCCGAACCGTGCTATAAGGGGATTCCCCAATGTTCAAATCGTGCTATACAGAGACTTTTCAATTCCCGAACCGTGTTATAAGGGCATTTCTCAATTCTCGAACCATGTTATAAAGGGATTTTCTAATTTTCGAATCGTGCTATAGGGGGATTTCTCGATTTTCGAACCGTATTATAAAAAAATTTCTCGATTTACAATCCGTGTTATAAGAGGATTTCCCGATTCTCGGACCGTGTTATAAAGAGATTCCTCAATTTTCGAATCGTGCTATACAGGAACTTTTCAATTCTCAAACCGCGCTATAAGGAGATTTCTCGATTCTCAAACCGTGTTAAACAACGATTTCTCAATTTCCAAGTCATATACAAAAATTCGTCCAATTCTCGAATCGTGTTACAGAAATCCTATTTTGTGAGAAAATTCTCGCAACTCTTGAATCATATTAGAGCTAAAAGATATCGTAAAAATACCATTTATATGAGAATATCTGCAATTCTTTGATACCTAATCAAGTTCCCTCTTTGTCCTACAGGTTTTCCAAAAGGGACCACAGGTAACTGCATTGGTTGCAAATCTTCCTGGCCTGAATGTGAGAAACTCGATGGAACTGCGGCAGAGTCTGCCAACTGTAAGAAGCAGACACAGTGACCACTCGAAGCGTTCGCTAGACGTGAAAGTGTCGAACGAATTCGATTCCTCGTCGGCTAGCATTTCCAATGGGCACCATAAATCACGAAATAAACAAAAGCACCAAGGATTTCCTTTAACCAGATCAACGGCGAGTTTGGATTGTAAGCAAACGCAAATACAGTCGCAATTACAGCGTAGAAGACCACCGCGCGTGGAGTCAGCCATGGAACACTTATCTAAGAATCGAAAGAATTCTTCTCAAGTACAACCCTTAGACTTCGATTCCGAACCAACATACTATCGATTACAGGTATCATTAAACTAATTTTTATTGAACTTTAAAGTATCGTTACATTGCGTTAATTACAGTGATTAAATTGATTGAATTGATTCGATTAACCTTCGAAGAAAAAGGTCAAGCTGTGGTGTCATGTTCGACGTCTAATTTTAAACAAAGAAATTAAATTCTTACGGTTTTTATTGTCTCTCGATAAAAAATGGTCGTCATAAATTGGTGAAAATTGCTTAAAGATAGATAGATAGATAAATGTTTATTGTTTTCCTATTGGATTACTAGGGTTCCGTCTCTCCTTATCCTCCATACATATTGCTTATTTTATACAAAATATATAACTACTATAACAACAATACAGTATTAACACGTTGACTGCCACGCGCATTTTACGTGGTTTGCCCATGGCGCCAACATGAATATTTTATTATGCGATGCATATTACGTTGAAATATTATTTACAGCAGATAAGGTGAGTTGTGTAATCGGGTTTAATGTATTTTTCGTGGTGGGGGTCACCGGGGACCCCCGCGGTGCTGTAGACCATTTTTGCCATTATCAATTGTTTAACAAGCAACTCGAAAAAATATTTCAATTCCCGATTTTAGGATGAAGTTAGCGATGTATTTAGTGAAATGTTCTGATCACGAAGATTGCATTTCATCGAGCAATTACGCACAGAAAAAACGTCGTCACGAATTTAAAAAGAAACCTGGAAGTGTGCGAAATGTAAGGCGATTTTGCAAAGTGCGCTATGAAAATAATTCAAATCAGCTAGGAAGAATGAGAGCAAAGAATTGCACTAAAAAAGTGGCGACATATTGTGCCGACTGTTTTGGTTCACCTTTTCTTTGTATAAATAAAATTATTTTTGCATGTTCTGTATGGCATTAATTTCTTCGAACTATTATAGTAACAATGGTACTATTTAAAAATTTATCAGTATCGATATTTACTCTAATTATGTATTTTTACTAATGGTCGCGTCGCCGGTCACCGGTGGCGCCCGTGGCGCCACCGCCAAGTTGAGTACCGGTCACCGGTGACCCCCATGGCAGTGAACGTGTTAACGATATAACAGTCTATGATACAACCATAATAATAACTTAACCTAACCTAACATAAACATACTCTTATTTACACACCTAAGCCATATATTATCCCACCCCTCATCTTTGGTTTTCCCTTTGTACCATTGTTTCTCCTTTTCCTCTTTTATACACTTGTCCCTTACCGCCCCGTTTCTTCCTGCTTCTTCGTCCTCTTCTACCTTTTCCTCCCAAAATCCGTGTTCTCCTCTTTATCTTCTTCCTACCTCTCATCCCTCTTGCCTTCTCCTATCCTCTATCCCCTTCAGCCATCCTTCTCCTTGCCCGAAAATTGCATAAAAATATGTTATAAAAGTTAGAAATATATTTGCAATCTTAAAAATTGATAAGCTTAATAAATTTGTAGAAAAGGATCTTAAAGGTACCATTTCTCCGAAGTTCCAAACGTGAAATCGAAATTTTGTTAACCTTTTACACGCGACAATTTTTTTGCTGTAGAAGAGTAGAAATTCAAAAAATTTCTACCATAAAGCCGACAATATTTTTTAGAAAATCGTGTAATAATTAACACATAGAATTATTTAATTTCAATACCTTGCACACTAGTACATTATCTT
Organism: Eufriesea mexicana; assembly: GCF_001483705.2. Taxonomy (NCBI): domain Eukaryota; kingdom Metazoa; phylum Arthropoda; class Insecta; order Hymenoptera; family Apidae; genus Eufriesea; species Eufriesea mexicana. The sequence goes on from NW_016909769.1 coordinate 283,455, forward strand.
AAATTTAATATATTATATAATATTTATATAATTTAATATAAATGGTGACTGAAGATCGCCTCTCGAGTGCAAAAGGTTAATTAAATCTCGTTAAATCTCATATAATGAATCACTCGATTCTTAATAAGTATAAAAAACACTGCTATAGTGTAAATACATCTGTTAAATAACAAATATATTCCAAATGTTACTGTTATTTATCAATGTAGAATTATAATTCAGACTTTTTATTCAACAAGTATATCCACTTTGATGTTAAAAATAATAATTAATATTAGTATTGGTCTTTTAAAATCTAATACTATCTAGTACCACTTTTCCACATAAATGTTTATAATTATTCGGTATTTTGAATTTTAACAGTACATAAATAATATTACTCTCTTTTTATTTTACCATTTTAAAGCAGTTTATTATTAATTCTAAATGTGTATCCTGTATTTAACAATTTGAAAATATCTAAATTAATAGCTTCAAGATATTATTTTGAAACTTTTATTCAATCTTCAGCGATACTTCTTTAAGAAGTTACAATTTTTCTACCTTCCTTTGCTCAACAAGAAGATTAAAAAGACATACAAAGTTTATTTAAAAGATATATTGAAAAGCTTGAAGTTTCTACTATTTTTTACCGCGAGATTTATTCCAATATCTCGATTCGATTGAAAGTTATAATTACCAAGGTAACTTTAAAATACTTTTGAAGTCGCTCTCCAACTTATATTCAATCCATTCGATACTATTTTTTCTTCCATTTCATTTTTATTTCTTTAAATATTTGTAGATACTAATAAATTTTTTCTTTTTTTTTTTTTTAAGAAAATTGTTTAATCTTCGGTTAATATACATTACATAAAAATAATTATGCAGAATGACACAATAATTTTTCGTAGTTTAAATATCTACATTGTTTATAATGTGCGAGAAATAATTGTTTGTAAGTGCAAAATTTTAAATGTTATTCTATCTGTTAAATATTATACTATACAGTACCAATTACTATATTTCAATTAATAAGGACACAAAAGTACTCGGATAATAGAATTTTTTAATAATAGCACAATCACATTCTCTTCTATTAAACGTCGTTTGTTTAAGTAGAAATTAACAAAATTGATACTTCGTTACAATATTTAACCCCCTGTATTGTGATTTAATTCTGAAAACTTATGCGTCGAAAAAACATTTAATCTTAATTAGTCACGCGCAATTTGTTATACTATACAAATTTTGTATATAAAGTTTTTCCATGTCTTGAAAATATCAGAGGTATCCAAAATTATTGGGCTACCCTATATATAAATATAGTACATTAACTGTATTAATAGTAAATATCGTCATTGCTACAGTGTCTCCATTATAACAGATAATCCATCACAATTTTTAATTTCCTATTAGTTAAATAATTTCAGTCTTTGACTTTAACTAACTAATTTTTCTGATTTTACTTTGTTAACTGTTATACACCTCATAGAAACTGGCTATTATTTTGTAGATCAAAGCTACTTACTACTTCAAGAATACATCTACTTAAAATTATAATTATGATTATTATATAGCAATTATGGAATTTTGTGACATGTTTTTGGAAAATATAATTTAACGATAAACTTATTTTTTTTATTTGATATCAATGATTATACAATATCATTAATTTGCAAAAAATTGCAAATGATTATGAATAACCACGGTTCTTAATTTTCCGAATTTGTAAAATACATTTTTAAATGTAATTTGTTAGGATAACTCAAATATGTATTACGAATTACATTTTTCGAAACAACTACAGATATTAACTTCGATGATTTGTTTTTAAATTAAAAGAAAAACAGGTATTAAATACTTAATATATAATAATTTTTTGCTCTTAATATGCAAAAATATGAGAAAATAAATATATCTTAAAACTGAAAATTATTTGATTAAATATTCTAAACACTTGCTAATGCTTTCGCAAATATTGTTTTTAACATTTGATAACATGCAGTAACCAAAATATTAATAGTACATATTTCTATTTTCATATTTTCCTTTTTTGTAAGGACAATTCCCATTACTTAATGTTGTGCCAAGAATATGAAACATTTAATAGGTATTATAAACTATATATTAGCACACAAATAGAATTACAACTACATAGAAGCTAATTAATAATTTAATTTTATTACTCTAAGGGTTAAAATTAGTTACATATCTATTCGCAAAATTAAAATAGAAAACTTAATTTTTAAAGGTTATTTATTGTTTCAGGATTCTCAATCACGGGCATCAGAGAATTCTGATTTGTCAGTGGTATATAGCTCTCAAGAATCGAAATCTCGACCAGCGCCACCGAAAAAGCCGCTTCGGCTGTCCCTTCATCGTGCAGCTAGTCTTCAATCCGTAGAAAGTGCGCCACCAGCTGCACTTCACGACGTAACCAAAAAACCGACAAAGAGAAATCATAAAGGTGATCCACCAACGGAAAAAAGTACTCGACCGGAAACTAATGGCGAAATAAATAATCAAACACAAGATTCGCATTCTAATCCACCTCAACCTCCTCCAAGGACACCCTCCAGAGCAGAATCTTGTCAAAGTGCATTACGATGGCCTTCCCCTAAACCACGACCACATTTAGCACCTGTTACGATGGAAAAATGGTGTTAAGAAAAAAAAAAAAAAAAAAAAAAAAAACAATTACAATGTAAATGATATTTGAAATATCAAAATACTGCATGTTATACATATTTTATGAATTTTTTTGATTAATTATACTATGAATATTTGAGTATTATTAATATTGAATCTTTGATGGTCTCCATTATTACAGAAAAAATTTTCCATAAGTTATGAAGATTTTTATATTATGTATATAAATACAAAATAATATCTTTAAATTTCTTACTGCACCGAAAAAGACTGAATTATTTTGAATTTATTCGTACACTATTTTTATATCCAATTTAAAACTGTAAGTTTAATTATACTGACTGATAATCGTTGGACGATTCGATTTTGTTATATACATTCATCTCAAATTTCATAATATAAATATAAATGTTCAAAGTAATCAATTATATAATAAGAATAATTTTGCTTTAAATATTACACAAATATTTCGTACAAAGTACATAAAGCGTACACTTATATTCACTAATTTAATGTATTGTTATAAGTATTAGTGTAGAAACACGAATCTTTTTTACTTCCACGTGATTAAAGTAGCTTTGATACATATATATTATATAAACATTAAATTCATTTTTTATCAATTGCTAGTCGAAGTATGAACTTTTTAAGGAATATTAGTTTACATATTTGAAATGATCATCATTTCTAAAAAAAAAATTTTGAAATAAAAAAATTATATAATACAAATATATAAATAGTTTTATTTTCTTAAATCACGATTTTTACATATTGTTATTATACATTTCACTGTTACGACTGCATAGCCCTTTTACAAAGTCTAGCAAGGAGACTATTAATTTGCAGCAAACTATCAATTCCATCCACTATTCCTAAATGAGTTATTCCAATTTCCTGAAATGAACAACTCAAATTCGTATTTTAATACTTACATTAATACTGTATAAAACGTTCATTAAATATATTTTAACTTACTTTAATAAAATCTAATTTTAATGTTTCATCGATAGGTAAATTTTTACAAACTCTGAATATGTTACGGATTAAGTCTTCTGCAGAGTATCCCATTTTCCATAAATGTTCCATTACCTACAAATATTCATTAAAACATATTTAGTATTCTTATAATATACTAAACAAAAGTTAATAATGTATCAAAATATCTTACTCCATATGATTTTGAAATATTAGCCTGTGTGCAAAATTCAAGCATTTCTTTAACAAGTAATGGATGTGGTTCATCACATACTTTAAAAACATTTTCACTATTTACGTGACCAAAACCATTACTTGTTGACTGTAAGTTATTTAGGGCCTGTCTCATATCACCTTGTGCAGTAAATACTATTGCTTCTAAACCATCATCTGTATATGAAACCTGGTTAATTTAATTTAAAAATCACACTTATGTCATTAATATTAATTCATTAGTAATTTCATTCTAACTAAAAGTTCATTAAAGATTGACCTTACATTTTCTTTCGTACAAACTTCAATGATTTTTGCCAAAATTTGTGCATCTGATAATTTCCCATATCTTAACATAGCACAGCGTGATTGTATTGGTTCAATAATTTTTTCACTGGTATTACAAGCTAATGCAAACCTAGTTGTATTACTGTATATTTCCATTGTCCTACGTAATGCCTGCTGTGCACCCTCAGTCATGCTATCAGCTTCATCTAAAATTATTATCTTATGTTTTCCTTTTGGCAGATTTACCTAAATTTAAATAAACAAAAACTATTTATTAAAATGAAAGCATAAAGTATGAGAATATCTAATAAAACATATGAAATACTTTTACCTTTTTCTGAGCAAACATTTTAATTTTATTTCTCACTACATCTATTCCTCGTTCATTTGAAGCATTCAATTCTAATACAGCTTCCTTAAATGTTGGTCCTAATAAAATACGTGCTAAACATAATATAGTTGTAGTTTTACCAACTCCTGGTGGACCAGCAATAATGATATTAGGGCAATTTCCATGTTGAGCAAAAACTGAGAGTCTGGATACTGTGTCCTCATTGCCAACAATTTCAGAAAATACTTGTGGCCGATGTTTTTCAATCCTAAATAAAAAATTATTTTAATTTTTATGCCTTGTTTATATTTAACTCTCCTTTCATTCTACAAATTAACGACAATATAAAAGAATAACCTCAAAAACATTTAATTTACTTATACAAACGAGCATTTCGTTTTACTCTAACATACCATGGTAAATGTCCTGACTTTCCCTCTTTTTCTTTATTTTTTATGTTATAACCACTCGTTGATGGCATAATTTCAACATCCATAGGTTCTTCCGCACCATTTTCACCTCCCATCTTTAAACTTTGAATTAGAAACGTGGGAAAAATTTGTCTTATTTAAACATAGATTAACTATCAATAAAGAGAAGCAAGTTTGGTAAGTTTTGTGACAGCAAAAATAGGAGATTTGCATTACCAATTAATAACAATTTTTAATAATATAGGAACGATGTCAACGTATTAAATTCTCAAATATTGATATTCAATATATTCTAATTTATAAAAACAAATATTATGATTACAAAATTATAAGAAAATGACTGAATAGTATAGAAAAAGAAAGACAAGAATTAGATTTACAATAATGTAAAATAAAAATAATAATGATCATTTAATCATAAATAATCTTTTATGAATATAGTTTTAATAGATAAAAATTTAATAGTTTTATCGAAGGTATGTTAAGTGATATTTTTAATAATGTATTTGTGAGTAATTGGTGAGCTTAATAATTAACAAATAACAATTACGGTGTTATGAAATACTTCATTATTTTATAAAGGAATCACTATTATCGATTGAATTTTTCATATGTAGCAAAATCTTACACGATTGTCTTTCCTTTATATATGAGGATTTTGTCAATGGTTAAGAAATGTGATTTCAATATGGCTACCACTATGCATATGCACAAGTAAATATTATGGAAGTATTTTAAATTTGTTCAATAGCGTAATGGCTGATTAGCGTACAAGCATAGGTTAATAAGGCAAAATAATGTTTTGTTTTTATGTTAGTCTTTCTAATTTAGTCAACTAGTTCGTGTCAGGAAGCCGGGTTTTCCTAAAAATCGTTCTTTTCATATATTTAAGCTGTGAAAGTTCACTCACAGTCAATATTCTTATTTATAAAAATGTTTAACATGCAAGTATTTAATTTCTATGCATATATAGTTTCTTCAATGAATTGTAATGGATGCAATAGTGAAGGTAAATGGTTGGTAAATTTCTACCTCAAGGTTCTTTGGTGTTTGAATCTTACAAGGAATAAAATTGTTTCTCTTTTTTCATTATTTGTTTTTTACAACTCCCAAGATGATATTCGTTGTAAAAACACTTGAAACATAAGCATTTTTGGCAATGTAAACATTTTATAAATGCTAATGCATTACGTATATATTTAGCTTTTCATATTACCACTGGGAAACATATTACTATTAATTTTGTAGCGTGCCATAAATACCATATCATATTCTCGAATATCATGCTACTAATAATTGATAATGTATGAGTAATCTTCCCTACAGGGATTTTTTCTTGTAATCTTCCCAATTGGACAGTTTAGGCATCAGCTTGTAAAATTTCTATGGTATTTTGAATATTTTTAATGAACATTTTTATTTGTCTAACAAAATATGCATTGCATGGCTGATGTAACCAAATGCAATAAGGTAGAATTATGTTTAAAGTTTATGTGCTATTGCCGTTATCATGCGTTAATACATTATTAAGGTAAGTAGTGTTAAGATATTTAGGGTAACTGATAGAATATGGTATCTGGCAGTGGATATCGAAATGCACATAGTTTATTTTAATAAAGTCAATACAATATAATGAATATGACAAGTTATGTAAACATACTCGTTAACATACGAAAACTGTGAGATTAGTGAAACGCGCGAAGCGCTCTTCTGGGAGTAGGGGAAGCATCTGTTAAAAACGCCAACAGCGCCGTTCCTGGAGCGTCTATGAAGCGCAGTTATGGTGCGCAATATGAAATATAGTCATATTCAACAGGTAGCATCTCATGAATCTAATAGTAATAAAAATTTATTTTTTCCATAATATGATCTTACAATTATTTCTCTAAAATTGGCAAAATGTTCTCTTATTAATTTACCAGAAATAGCAATTGTTGATAAATCAAATGTTTCGCCGTAATTTAACATTAATTGCTGATCGATATTAATAGGTAACACCACATCTTTGCAGACTGGTGTGTGAATGTATGTGTTTTGTTTTTTTCGTATCTCGCTTTGAATGCTTGTTTCTTTTGTTCTTCATTCTTATGTATTTGATCCCTGAGTAACTAATAATCGTTTGCTTTTTGTAGTTCTTATGAGTATAAATATTAATGCTGTTTTACTTCTATGGTTCATATGCCTCACTGCGTGAATTAAATAAAGAAACATTCATTTCGCAATAGTAATATTAATATTTTTATATCTCATTAATGCTTGCATATTTTCTTAGATCCGAAATTCCTCTTTATCTCTTATATGCAAAAAAAAAAAAAAAAAGCTAAATATACTGTGTTGTGTAATTACATGTTACTTTATTAAAGCCTTCAATGCATATATACTTTCACAGATTTCTCATCCTAATAAATCAGACTTTTTCATATTCTGTGCTGGATTCTCAAAGAGTAAAAATATTAAACAAACTAATAATATTTAGTTTATATTCACCAGTAATTGCGAGAAAATGTCAAATTCAATAAAGGTTATAGTTTAAAACTTTATGTGTATATTAAAGTAAGTACTGTCATAACTCTCAATAGACAGTACTTTTGAACTAAGTAAAGAAAGATCAAATATTTCTATTATTTATGATTATATGAAAAATTTTCACAGGAAAATATTTTATCACCTAAATGATACTTATAATGGTAGAATAATAGTAGAAAGTAAATGGGATGATTTTTCCAAAGTCAAAATTTACAACTTTGGTTACAATTTTTGTTGTAAAAATAAAGTTTAATTATACAATTATACAATAATAAAGGAAAAATTGTTTAATGAAAGGTTAAAAACCAAACTTGAGGTAAAGAAGATCTTAAGTGACACAGGGGTAGGATTTAAGCAATTTAGATATATAATATACCAATGTATACATATTTAATCATGTGATACATATAGAATTAAAAAATAAAGGAGGCAAGTTATTTGCCTTTTTTGTGGATCTACTTTTGTTAGTGTTAATTGGAATCTATTTTGGGCAGTGGTGGAAAGAAAAGGACAAGTCAAAGGTCAGTAAAAAGGATAAAAGAGATTAAGAATGAAGGTCAAGTGTGTAGTAAGGCTGGGGAAAGATGCAACAGAAGAATTCTTGGCTAATGGCAGGGTAAAGCAGGGTTGCTAAAACGTTGTTGGAACATAATAGAAAAGTGAAAAATTAAATGTAATATGATAGGATATATAGGTCAAAATACCATGTTATGCATAAATTTATAGGATATCACAGAACACAAGAGTATTTAATAAAGAAAGACAATAAAGGGAGTGAAAGATCTATAAAGCAAGGACAAGATGTGGCAGTATGGGAAAATACAACAGATATTAGTTAATGGATGGAGAAAGAAAAGATAAATTATGCAAATGGAAATGCAGAACATTAAAACAGATAGTAAAGAAATGCAAGAAGGTGAAATGATATGCTTATAGTCTAAAACAAGTAGTGGAGAATAGAAAATGCAAAAAGATAGTTAAATGGTTAAATAACATTGAGAAAAGGAAGCCAACTGTAGAGAAAGAGGCTATAAGTGGTTAAATAAAAGAATAGAATATAAACAGTTAGATAGTACATATGACCTAAGTATGATAAATGTTTATATATAAGCATGAAAGGATGTTTCGAACTAGATATTAAAATTGTTAATCAAGTACATTTTTGGGCTCTGAGATCTGAAATTAATAAGCTTCAGAAAACTTTATATATTTTAATATATATATATTTCTCTTCAAAATATTTTTATATTGTTATTAGATGTTTATTTAATTATCATGTTCTTACTTTATAATTATTATATCCTAATGAATGTAATTATAATATTGATTCAGATGAAAGCAATCTAAGCCTTATATGTTTATTTGAAAAAATGTCTAATTATGTACTATAATCTTATTAAACTTAAAAAGTTATCATATGACTAATTTCATTTACATGATAATCTTCAAATAACATTTTCATTAGCATTGTCAATTCTGTATCTGATATGGTTTATTCTGTCATATCCGAGTCATATAGCCTTATATATGAAAACTATGAAATTCTTAAATCATTAGTTTATTTGGATGTTAATGTAATAAATTTTTAACAATTTCTTCTATTTTACTCCAATTACCACATTTCCTTAAATGACACAGAATTATTATAATAATTTTAGTATATTAATTTTACACATTTAATTTAAATTCATGAAATTTGTAATATTATAGTCAAAATTAATATTAGTGAACAAATAAAGATAATCTACAATTATTATTTTTCACCATATGATAGATAATTCATTATGTCAGTCAAACAGTGTAACAAAATATGTTGCAATAGTTACCTTTTATTAGAAGGTGACATAAAAACAATAAAGAAAGAATTATTAGTAACTATTATTACAATAACGAGGTAAATAATAAATAAGAAAATAACTACTAATTATATTTAAAAATTATAAACTGTTTATTAATATACTGACTTAATTTTTTATTTGATTTATTTAATTTGAGAGATTTATCTGTCTCCACTAATTTGACATACGTTCAATTCAGATGAAAATAAATTAGACATTTACAAAAAAATGTAAAGTTATTAGAAAACACCTAATTACGGACAGTTTTTAATTCGTCCATATTTAAAAAGATAATGACATAATAATATACTTAATTTTTTAGAAAAACCACTTTCTATTTCCTCAACTATTTCTTTGATTAATTAATTTACGTAGGCACTTTAATTCTATATCACCATTTATACTTATTAAAAGGCGGGAATTTTGAATAACGTAATGGAGCACAAATAGTATAAACAGATACAGAATATAGCATAAAGTATATTAACATCAAATTATCAAAAAATTACAATCAATACATTACTCTTTTACTCTACAGATATTAATTTATTCAAAGATCCACGAACACAAGTAAGATGTTAATATTTTCTTATATTAATTGCTATCTGATGACAGCACACATTTGTAATTTTTGTTCCATTTTCACAGCAGATAATTAAATTAAAATTAAAATGATATCTAACTTCTCACTATTATTAACTTTCATTTTCATTTTCTAAGTGTCACTATTTCACTAATAATCAGTGATCAACCTCCATATTAAAATATTTATGATAAAGTAAATTTTACATATGTATACTACCTACATATATGAATAAATATCGCTAAGTATTATTAAGTGAATACCATTATTAATATATAACATTTTTGTAAACTTTAGTTGCTACTGAATTTCTAACTTAATATTACGTGAAGAAAATAAAATTGCTACATACTTTACCAAAATTATTTCTTGATCTAAAATACTAATATTAACTTATTAAAACAATATCTACATAAAAAACTTATAACTTATTAATAATTTGTATTATAAATACTGAAAAGGTTTATGATGTATATTTATGATGAAAACAGAAAGATGTTATTTACGATGTGTATTCGTATTCTAATAACGTTCATAATTAAATTTCACAATATGAAAGCACACTCTATTATAATAATTAATCTTATCACTATACTAAATTGAATACACCTAGACTAACAAATTCTATCTTTCTAACAATTTATGAAGCCAGTATTATCTACTTGATATCAAACATTGTATTCATTCTATCGAAGGAGTTCCATGTATTTGCAGTAAGATATAATTGTTTGTTTTGTTTATGGTGTTGTTAGGTTCGGATGACGTCAATTGAAAAATCACTCATAAAATTTAGATAGTGTCAGTATATTTGGTGTTGTTAGGTCTTATCTCACGAAAATTTGTTAAACATCATGGGTTAAAATAAGTAAACATTGCAATTTTATTAAATTAATGGAAGATAACATTTTACGAAATGCAGATTAACATTATGAAGCAATAACTGAAATAACTGTTGAAAGTTAAATCCTTCTAATAAGTCTAATCTTTCTAAATAATCTTTGTAATAATCTAAAAGGCTTTTGAAGGTTTTCTCAATTCTATTCTCATTTCTTTTATTATACGTCCATATATGACATAATAAAATATAGATAAACAGCATAAATAGAACAGTATATATTAATACAGAATAATTTTTACAACTGATCGTGATTAAAAAATGTTATGTACATATATCATTTTAATTAAATTTTGGAGATTTTAAAATTAAATTATAATTAATTTTAGACAATTAAAATATTTTATATTCTTAAAATTGTTTTAATCTATGATATAAATAATTGCTAGGTACTATAAATTTAAATAATAAATGATAAAATATTCTTTAAAGTTTTCACAATTTGCATGCATAAAAGGAGTACACAAGAAAGTCCTACTATTGTAAATTCTATATTGCAACATTTCCCTTATGTAACTATTATTTTTCCATAAATTTATTAATAAATAGGCAACTTTAAAAAATGACTGTTCATTGAAGTTAATCAAGTTTTAATCATAGTAAACCGTTCATTCATAAATAGTCTATTCAATACATTTATTATATCATATTACAATATTACAATATTTCGTTCACGTTGTTACATTTTTCTCGATTTTATTAATGAATGGAAAACTTTAAAAAAATAGTCGTTTATAAAAAATTCTGCAACCATTTTACTCTTTATTATTTCAAATAAATTAAGTAAAATTAAGTTAATTGAGAATAAAATTTCTTGTATAATTTAAAAATATATTAGTGTTTCAGGAAAATATCTAATAAATATAAGATGTTTGTACTATTAGGATGATTATGCAGTAATTGTACTAAAATTTCTCATCTACAATTAAGATCATTGACAAACTTCATTAATACACAACAATTTCTATTTTCATTTTTAGTGGTTAATTTATTATAATCTTCAATAAATGCTATTATCTATATCTGATTAGTATGTATTACGCTTTTGCAGTTGTTTTGTAGTAAACTATAACTATATGTTTTAATAAGACAAATTCTAATAATGGTAATTTAATTATTGTTTATATTACACATTTATAATTAGTAGTTTTTTCATTTTCTTAATGTTAAAAGTTAGCTTAAAAAAAAAAGACATGAGTCTCTTTTATGTTTACACGAGTATAACAGCTATGAACCAAATACATTATAAAAATTATATCAAATTCATTTTATGTAAAGTTGCTAATGGAACTAAGAATTTTTTTAAAAAACAATGTAAAATAAAAAATGATGTAGTACAATTATATAAATAATTTTATTTTTTTAAATCATGATTTTTACATATTGTTATTATATATTTCATTCTTAATACTGCATAGACTTTTAATAAAGTCTCGTAAGGGAACTATTCATTTGTAGTAAGCCATTACTTTTCCATCCATTACTTTTGGATGAGTTATTCTATTTATGTTATTTCATTTATAGTATGGAAAATTCAATTTGTATTTCTCTACTTACTTTGATACCACATACATTCATCAAATATATGCATAACTTTTGTACAAACTTGATATGTTAAATCACTTTTATAAAATTTAATTTTAAGATTTCTTTAATAGATAAATTTTTACAAACTCTGAACATATTACTGATTACATCTTATGATGTATTCCATTTTCCTTGTATGCTCCATTATCTGTAAACATTTATCAAAGCATGTTTTGTGTTCTTATATTATGCTTCAAAGTTTATAAAACAACAAAATATCTTACTCCATATGTTTTGGAAATAATAATCCGTAAATAACTGTGGTGGTCCACCAGAAATTTTAAAAACATCCTTACCATTTACATGACCAAAGTCATTATTTATGATAAATTATTTATGACTTTTCTTTCATCATAAATGCTGTTGCCTCCAAACCAATCTGTATATGAGGCCTTTGAAAAGAACTGGTTAGTTATAATTTAAAAATAATACTTAGATCAATACCATTAATTCATTAGCAATTTGTTTCAAACTAAAATATAAAAATTTATGAAAGATTGTTCTTACATTATCTCTTTTGGAAACTTCAGTGATCTTCGCTAACATTTGCAAATTTTTGGAATTTCTCATATCTAAATATAGCATAGCGTAATTGTATTGGTGCAATAATTTTTCATTGATATTGTAAACTATTGCAAATCTAGTTGCATTATTGCATATTTTGATTATCTTATGTAATGGATAATAATGTAATCCTGTTATGCGCCCAGGCTTGCTATCAGCTTTATGTGGAATTACTATTCTGTATTTTCCTTTTGGCAGATTTTCCTAAATTCAAATAAATGAAAACTATTTAAATATTAAAATATAAAATGAAATGTAGGAATATCTTGTAAAATATATTTCTTATTTTTTCAAAGCAAATATTTCAGATTTTTTATTCTTCTCTAGCAAATATTTTAATGTCATTCTTCAATGATTTGATTCCTCAATGATTCCTTAACTTTTTAAAATATTGATCCTAACAAAATTTATTAAGCACAAAATAGTTTGTAGTTTTATCATAATTGGTGAATCGCAATAAATGACATTGTGCCTGATACTTCTCAAATCCAATTAAAGAATCATTTTCATGATTGTATTTTGATTATATTTTACCCTTTTTAGATCTTATAATTATAGAAATTAATTAATAACAAAAACATAACCTTACTAATGTTTAATTTATTAATATGAGTAAGTATTCTCATTTACATTAACATACCATGACAATTATACTGATTTTTCTTCTTTCCTTTTGCTATTTTTTGTATTATAATCATTCTTTGATTGTAAAACTCCAATATTTCTAGTTTCTCCAGTACCATTTTTTTTTCTTCTATCTTCAAACTATGCGTTAGAAACGCGGGAAAGTTTACCATCTTGTTTAAACATAGATTAAATATCAATAAAGAGAAACAAATTTTAGAAGTTTTTGTGACCATGAAAATAGGAGAGTTGCATTACCGATTAATAATAATTTGTATAATATAGGAACAATACCGACGTGTCAAATTCTCAAATATCGACATTTAAGTTATTTTAATTTATACCTGTTCATATTACGATTGAAAAATTATAAAGTGTAATTAAAATATTATAGTAAAAAAATTGAATAAAATAGAGGAAGAATAACAAATATAGGTTTTGTGATAATATAAAATAAAAATGACAGTGGTCGTTTAATAGTAAATAATTTTGTATATATTATAATGATTATAGTTCACATTAATAGAAATTTAATAATTTTACCGGAAGCACATTAATTGATGGTATGTTTTATTAAATATATAATATTTAAGTTTAATAATTAACAAGTAATATTGGCGGTGTTACGAAATACTATATTATATTGTAAGGGGTCGCTAGTATCGATCAAATTTTTCACACGTAGTAAAATCTCGTAAGATCGTCTCTCTTTTATAAGCATTTCGTCGGTGGTTTGCGGAATGAGATTTCAATATGGCAGCCGTCGTGATATCTGCACGAGTCAGTATCGCGGAAATGTTTTGAACTCGTTGAGTAATCGCGACAACCGGTTGACGTACAACGCATAGGTTAGTAAGGCGAAATGACGTTTTGTTTTTGTATTAGCTTTCTTAATTTAATCGACTAGTTTGTGTCAGGAAACCGGGTTTTCGTGAAAATCGTTTTTCTCATACGGTTGGGCCGCAAAAGTATATAGTTCGGCCGCAGTATCGTTCCAATGCAGACATAGGTTACCTTGGTTTTCCAATCCTGAATCAAATTCAAACGCATATCATATTAAATGGCAATCCGGCGCTCGTTTCGTTCAACCTACCAATGTATATGCATGTAACATCACGTATGTTTTGCGATTGTATGTTTGATGTGTGTACGTTTTTCCCAGCGAGGCTATACGTGTGCGTGTACGTGTCAGGTGTGTGGATGCTGTTGTCGATGCGTGAACGTGTATATTCATGAAATGTATAGAATTGTCGCTTATCTTTTCTTTTCGAACGGGACATTGGTTGAGTGTCGCGCGTGTTTAAACGTCAAGAAAGAAGATTCGTCGTGTGTGTTTTTGACACATCTCGCCATGCTGAATGGACAGCGTGGTTCTCTAGCTTGCTACGTACCGAATAATCCACTTGGGAGCGACGTTTGGTAAGTTGATATATCTTTTTCATTACGATTTCTTTGTCTCTTCGCTATCGTTCGATAATATAAACTTATATGACAGATGTTTCTCGTTATATTATTCTCCTATAACGTTCAAGGGTACTACAGTATTTTGAATATCAGCGCCACGCAACTATTTAGTTATTTTATTCGCAATTGAAAAAAATGACAGTGGTCGTTTAATAGTAAATAATTTTGTATATATTATAATGATTATAGTTCACATTAATAGAAATTTAATAATTTTACCGGAAGCACATTAATTGATGGTATGTTTTATTAAATATATAATATTTAAGTTTAATAATTAACAAGTAATATTGGCGGTGTTACGAAATACTATATTATATTGTAAGGGGTCGCTAGTATCGATCAAATTTTTCACACGTAGTAAAATCTCGTAAGATCGTCTCTCTTTTATAAGCATTTCGTCGGTGGTTTGCGGAATGAGATTTCAATATGGCAGCCGTCGTGATATCTGCACGAGTCAGTATCGCGGAAATGTTTTGAACTCGTTGAGTAATCGCGACAACCGGTTGACGTACAACGCATAGGTTAGTAAGGCGAAATGACGTTTTGTTTTTGTATTAGCTTTCTTAATTTAATCGACTAGTTTGTGTCAGGAAACCGGGTTTTCGTGAAAATCGTTTTTCTCATACGGTTGGGCCGCAAAAGTATATAGTTCGGCCGCAGTATCGTTCCAATGCAGACATAGGTTACCTTGGTTTTCCAATCCTGAATCAAATTCAAACGCATATCATATTAAATGGCAATCCGGCGCTCGTTTCGTTCAACCTACCAATGTATATGCATGTAACATCACGTATGTTTTGCGATTGTATGTTTGATGTGTGTACGTTTTTCCCAGCGAGGCTATACGTGTGCGTGTACGTGTCAGGTGTGTGGATGCTGTTGTCGATGCGTGAACGTGTATATTCATGAAATGTATAGAATTGTCGCTTATCTTTTCTTTTCGAACGGGACATTGGTTGAGTGTCGCGCGTGTTTAAACGTCAAGAAAGAAGATTCGTCGTGTGTGTTTTTGACACATCTCGCCATGCTGAATGGACAGCGTGGTTCTCTAGCTTGCTACGTACCGAATAATCCACTTGGGAGCGACGTTTGGTAAGTTGATATATCTTTTTCATTACGATTTCTTTGTCTCTTCGCTATCGTTCGATAATATAAACTTATATGACAGATGTTTCTCGTTATATTATTCTCCTATAACGTTCAAGGGTACTACAGTATTTTGAATATCAGCGCCACGCAACTATTTAGTTATTTTATTCGCAATTGAATGGAATCCTTAATTAGTCACACGAAAGATTAAGTAATTATATAAACTGCCTATTAACGTAACTGTCTGAATATTTTATTTCAGTATACACTGATAATTGTTTCCGGCTGTTCTCGATATTCGAGATATTCAAGCGTAGAAAGGACATGGTTCATTAATTTCTACTTAGTTTACATCCTTCTCTAAGTGCGTCTTTTTTGCGGCACTGTTATTGCTATTAATTTAATATTTTTTAGTTCCATACACATTTGATATTCTATACAACAGTAAAAAGGAATAACAACATTATTTATTTATGAGGTTATTATATTGTAATAACTCAGATCATTATTCATGCATTTATTATTTATTCATTATTTATCATACGTTAGTAAATTGAAAAACTCTTTTAACCGTTATACATTTAGATATTAATAATACTAAATATCTATAATTTATCACGTATTCATTCCTAATTCCTTTTCTGTATTTCATTTAATTATTAACATATATGCATAATATTATTCCATTTGTTAACGTAACATCTATAAAATAATTTAATTAAACGAGCTAATTATTTGTTTAAAACGATGATTTACAATTTTCTTACATAATATAGAGTTAGTCTTACTTAGCAGATATTTTTGGAAAAGTGATTTTTTAATGTTTATGTTCCTAATTTGAATACATTTTCTTATACGATAATTTTATAACTAATTAATTAACCAGGCAACTATCTTCAGGAACATTAATAAATATTGATTCGAAAAAAGCATATATGTATATTATAAAACGTAGCTTCAGTATGTAAAGTATACACAGTTACATGAACGTATAAAGGTCCATTTATACGACGGATCGAGCACGAGTCGACAGTGTTTTGTCGCTATTTTTTGCCGTTCACAATTATGTATAAATCCCATAAGAATTGACCAGCACAACGATAGAGTTATCAGTGCAAGCATGTCCCATTTGCGGCTGAAGCTTTAGCTGCAGTAGCAACTGCATTAGAGAGTAATAAGAAAAGGAGAAAAAGATGGAAGGTAGAGTATGCATCGAGTTTGAAGCAACTGAAAAATACACGGAAAATGTCCGCTTCATAAGTAATTATTACATCACGGGTTTTTGTTAATATTTAATTATTAAATATCGAATAAGGTTAATCTAATATTTGGAGAATAATTTTCTGCAATTTTTCGTCGTTTATATTTTAAAATAAAATACCGTTACTTCGTTTATCTCCAACAATAAGAACGTCAGGCGAAAACTGAACGTCCTCGCTGAAAAATCATCGACGAATCTTTGACGAGCGTTTGACAAGTGACCGGCGAGGTTCGTCCCAGCGTTGTCCGCGACGCGGCGGTAGTAGGTATACATTGTTTCATTTGTTTTAAATGACAGTGTAGTCGCTCAGGCTTATGGTCGACTCGCCAATGTATAAATGGACTTCAACGCGTGCTATAAATTTGAATGAGTTTAATTATCTTCCACGATTCAAAGGTTTATTTATTATTTTCAATAATTCGTTCGCGCAACATATTAGTGTATAAATTACACTAGATAATCGGTAATAACCAAATTACTTATATTAACATATAATAATTAACATAAATTTAAAGAAATATTCAGATAGGTACAATATCATAATATTTATAAAGTGCAAATATATTATTATATTATAATATGAAAATGTTCTATTTTGATATTAGAATGTATAATAATTAACACAAATAATGAGTACAAATTTAGACAAAAATGAAGTTAGGTACAATATCATAGTATTTATCATATGGAAGTATAATATTAAAATATTAGAATATATAATAACTAATATAAATAATGAACATAAATTTAAAGAAAAATTCAGATAGGTACAATATCAA
>NW_016909769.1:302250-333264 GCF_001483705.2 Eufriesea mexicana
AAATTTAACAGATGTTAAAATAGTTATAATATTATAATATTCATAACATTCAAAATGTAACATTATAATATTTATTATATGAAAATATAATATTAAAATATACAATAATTAATACAAATAATAAATATAAATTTAGAGGAAGGTTAGTGTAGATATAATATCAAAATACATATATTAGAATATTAGCATTGGTACAAATAGTAGTGGTTATTCGCGAATGCTGAATTTCAGCGGCTAGCAATTAAAAGAGACACATGAATTCTCACAATTGGTTTCCTACTGTTTCATTGCTCTACGTTCTATATTGCACCGGTATAATTACGGTTGATTTGATATTTATTGCTAGATCGTGGTCTATAATATATGTAATCTTTCGAGCTCCTATTTTCTGCTTTTCGTCCCTGACATATTCGATGCATTCTTCAGATTACATTGAATAATTAGAAAATTCTAGTACTGCTCGTGTGTCAACTGTTTCTGGCCCAGGTGCCACCTTTCAAACCTACAAAGCGGTATAGTAATTTTACAGTATAACTGGTCATCTGACACCTTTGATACCGACTTTTCGCGTTAGTTGGCTAGGTCTGCAAATATTAAATTATACCATTTATGTATATATTACTAAAAGATCAGTTTAACGCTTGCTAGACACAGGCATGCTGGCCAGATGAATATTTTTCGCGTCACATGTATTTGTTATCGCTTTGATTGTCGAAAAATGATACGACGAATCTCTATTATGTTTCTGGATGCTTACACAGTAGCAGATTGTCGATATCGGTTCGTAGAACCGAGCTTGAGCCTTGTCGTATATGCTTGGGTAAACATTCCTTAACTCCTTTTTGCGTTCAGTCGAATTTTAATGAACGCTCCGAATAGTTTAATAATGCAATAGTATCACAACACAATAAAGTAACCAGTTAGACTAAATAGAGCGTCAACGTTTGTAAGATAATCGAATAAGATTCGAGAAACGTCAGTAGTGAGGAACAAAATTGATGGATCTTAAATTGAAGCTTAGAGAAAGAACGCACGATGTAAACAATAAATTAGCGTATTTAATTAAGTCTGTGTAAATCATCTTGAAAAATTGTAAAATTACTTCGGAGTAGAGGTTTGCTTTAATGAAGAGCTTGTTGAAAATTTTAGCTCCAGGGGCTATGTATACCTAAGCAGAGGCACTCTAGTGTATTCTTGTAAAATTTTACGTTAAGAGGCTGTAAAACGATGAAGTTATGGTATCCCAAGCTCGTGAGATTTAAACCTAAGTAACAATCACGTTAATTGTAGTAGATATTAAATACAGAAGTATATTATTTTTGTTGCATTATTTGAGAAGATTAGAATATTTTAAATAAGAATTCTAAATAAGTTTATATTTTGTAACTTATTGCTTAGGTTCTTGCTTCAGAAAATTTACAAAACTTTGAAAAGTTATTTATTGAGTATATAATTTTCGTATTACTAGGTAGAGACACTCTAGTATATTCTTGCAAAATTTTATAAGAATTTGAGAGACTGTAAAGCGATGAAGTTATGGCGTCCCAAGCTCGTGAGCTTTAAACCTAAGTAACAATCACGTTAATTGTAGTAGATATGAAATACAAAAGTATATTATTTTTGTTGCATTATTTGAGAAGATTAGAATATTTTAAATAAGAATTCTAAATAAGTTTATATTTTGTAACTTATTGCTTAGGTTCTTGCTTCAGAAAATTTACAAAACTTTGAAAAGTTATTTATTGAGTATATAATTTTCGTATTACTAGGTAGAGACACTCTAGTATATTCTTGCAAAATTTTATAAGAATTTGAGAGACTGTAAAGCGATGAAGTTATGGCGTCCCAAGCTCGTGAGCTTTAAACCTAAGTAACAATCACGTTAATTGTAGTAGATATGAAATACAAAAGTATATTATTTTTGTTGCATTATTTGAGAAGATTAGAATATTTTAAATAAGAATTCTAAATAAGTTTATATTTTGTAACTTATTGCTTAGGTTCTTGCTTCAGAAAATTTACAAAACTTTGAAAAGTTATTTATTGAGTATATAATTTTCGTATTACTAGGTAGAGACACTCTAGTATATTCTTGCAAAATTTTATAAGAATTTGAGAGACTGTAAAGCGATGAAGTTATGGCGTCCCAAGCTCGTGAGCTTTAAACCTAAGTAACAATCACGTTAATTGTAGTAGATATGAAATACAAAAGTATATTATTTTTGTTGCATTATTTGAGAAGATTAGAATATTTTAAATAAGAATTCTAAATAAGTTTATATTTTGTAACTTATTGCTTAGGTTCTTGCTTCAGAAAATTTATAAAACTTTTAAAAGTTATTTGTTGAGTATATCACTTTTTTATGTAGAGGCAGGGATATTCTAATATATTTTTGAAAGATTTCACAGTGGAAGACTGTAAAACGATGAAATTATGGCGCCCCAAGCCTAAGAGCTTTAAATCTATGTAACAATCACATTTATTGTAGCATATATTAAATACAGAAGTATATTATTTTTGTTACATTACTTAAGAAGGTTTGGATATTTTAAACGTTTCCTTTTTAATACAGGAATTCTAAATAAATTTATATTTTGTAACTTATTGCTTAGATTCTTCCTTCAGAAAATTTATAAGATTCTTAAAAGTTATTTATTGAGTGTATAATTTTTCGCAGATTAATAATCTTGTAAGCTATTATATCTTACGTTATATGTTGGTATAGATGGTAAGTTGATACTATAATTTTATGGTAGGTCTACCTGATAAGCAGCTTTGCTAGAACACAACGTGTTAACGAAGCTGATACATTAAACAAATTTAATGTAACTAGAAACACTAGAAAATACCTGACATTTGCGAAGTGAAGGATTAGAATAAAATATAAATTTTTTAATAACAATCACTGTCTTGAAAATGTTATATTCACACTTGGCAATTTATCAATAATTAAAAGCAGTTAGAAATTGTCCCGGATTGATACAATGGCTTTTAATCTTCACTGATACACGTACATATACTACTTTCGTATTTAGGACAAAAAGTCGAAACTGAAAAGCTCGAGTAGGAACCGTGAAACTATTATTTCCTCATTTCAAATCAAACATGAAAATTGGAAACCGCAAATATAAATAGTAAAATTACAATTTTCAGGAATAAAAACATTGCAATTATTAATTACCAGAAAATGTGCAAAATTTATTTCAAAACCAGCACTTTTTAAATGATATTTTCCTTTTTTTATTTTTTCACACATTGCAATACTATGATACTAAAATTACAATCGTAACAGGCGTAATTTTTCCTTTCCTTTTCAAAGAGAATGTATTACAATCACATTTAGTAAACTCGATGAATCCAAGCGAATATTTAGCAAACAGTGTTGCATCGTTACTCGCACATGCATAATTTTCCCACAGTGCAATTGTTATCGTGTGAACATAAACGATAGCTGACAAGTTGCTCATAGGAATAATAGAAATTGAACGCATTAACCCATTTGCATCCAAGCGCGGAATATTCCGCGAGCCACGTCTGTCGTTTATCACCGAGCGCGGAATATTCCGCGAGCTACGACTGTCGCCTATCACCGAGCGCGGAATAATCCGCGAGCTGACTTTTTCCATTACCAGTTGCTGAATATTTTTCATATGCCACAGATCACGTTTGATCCCTTTTGCGAGCATCTCATCTACGTCGGTTCGTTTTATTCTTAACAAGTTTTACTTTTGTTGCGAAAATCCTTTTAACTGCCATTATGAGTAGGTGCTGATACGCGCGAGGTGATACGGGCTAGTCGTCAGTTGAACGTCGCTGATGCCTGAACACGGCACCTTGAGTAGAGCTATGATGCAAATGGGTTAAAGAATAAAAAGCTGTGTGGAGTCACGTAGAACACTCGATATCGAACATTAACCATGCGTGGGCGTATCGGAATCATCGTTGCTTCTTTTCCATCCGAATTTATCTGCGATAACTATTGGAGTGTGAGATCGTGGTTAGGTATGGTGATCTGAAAACCCGACAGAGTCCCAAGTGAACACCGTTATTGCGGATATTTTTCCACTGTGACTCGATAGCACACGGTGTACTGTAAAATGATCGAAAATCTATAAAATGAAAAAGAAATTCAACGAAATTATCGTCTGAGGAACAGTGATCTGAACAGTGAACTCTCTCTTCCTGCTAGGATGGGGTAAAAATCGGTTTTACGAGGTAAATGGTACTCGAACAGCTGCCGTGTAAATAATTAACCGGCTCGGATTTGCATCGCTGTATTTTTAGCCAGCTTTTATTCATACGTCGTTTTTATTCGACTAAGTTAAAACTGTATCGAAAGCTGCATTAGAATAGTCACGGAAACGAAGAATTTCTTTGGTCTATAAATAAGAATTTATTGCGATTGCACTGTCTTTAGAGTGTCTAGACCCGTATCTAAAAGAGGAAGCATGTGCTGTACGCGGTTCTAAGAAGGGAGAATACTTAATAAATTTGGACCTCTTTGTGTGCTAATTTCGTGAATCAGATATATATGCATTTACATCCAATTATATGCATTTGCTCTTACATCTACGCGTAGGACGTCCCGGCTTTATTATTTTGTGTCGTTAATTTTATACGCTTAATCATGCTATTACTGCAATTTCCTCAATTTAATTGCAATTTAATTTCACTCTCGGTTAGTCAAAATTGAGAATGAATAAATCGTTGAAAGGTTGAATGCAATCACTGGTAATTTTTTATTATTATTTTTAATGCTTCTGTTTATTGTTCATTGTTTTTATATATTTTATTTATTCATTATTGTTATATACATCGTTGTGCTATTTATAATCTCATTTTTTAAGTTACATATGTCGTGAACATATTTTATATACTTTATGCGTTCATTATTATTATATATATTATTCTGTGGTTAATAATTTTCTTCTCTTTTATTATTGTGGCTGTATATTACATATTTTATATATTGATATTGCTTCATTATATATATTATTCTATTATTCATAATTTTACTTTTTCTATTGTTATAACCATATATTATATGATTTAAATATTTATTATTATTATACATAAATTATTCTGTTATCCATAATTATATTTTTCTCATTATTCATCAGAATATTTTATATATTTTATGTATTGCTATTATTTCATTACATATATTATTCTATTATTCATAATTTTACTTTTTCTATTGTTATAACCATATATTACATGATTTAAATATTTATTATTATTATACATAAATTATTCTGTTATCCATAATTATATTTTTCTCATTATTCATCAAAATATTTTATATATTTTATATATTTTATATATTCGTTATTATTACATATATTATTCTATTATTGTACAAATTCATTATTATTTTACATTGTATTCTTTTATTAGATATGTTACTTTATTATTCATCACCATACTTTACATATTTCATAGATGCATTACTATTGCATGCACTATGTTTCTATTCATAACTTTTAGCTCCTTTCCACGAAGAAAATTATTTTCCTCGTTGTAACTATCTTTTCTCGATAAATGACAAAATACCTATTCATATGTTTTTCTTGGCAAACTATCCTTTAGAAATATTAATGCAAATCGAGCTGGTCTTGCTGCGCTTCTGTTAAGCACACAGACGCAGTCTTGGTTCTAGAACAATCCCGTCCAAGTGACGTATCTCGTCGATGAAATCGAGTGAATTAAAAGCAACGAGATTCCCGAAAGTCCCGAAAACGATTGTAATTAACACGAAAACCTTCCAAGGATCGTTTCTCCGCATCTCGCGCATTTTAGAAGCGTAAGGAATGAAAAGATGGTAACGAGCCAAGAGACGATATACCGCCCGATTGCTGGTTACACAATCCTCTCCACCAAATCTATGGATCAACCATCTTGGCACTATTTCGCACTACGTCCCAGCCACCTAGACCTTATTTTCATTGTTGTTCATTTCTTATATAGCGCTGCATGTGACTCGTATCACGTATATATCTTCCACTAGACGTATTTTATCCAGGTAACAAAAATATACCCAAAGTTCTCATCCTACATCACTGATCTTCTTAAAAGTTATTTCATACGAAATTTTTTCCACTTGTTTTACCTTTTTGCAATTTTATATAGGTTATGATAAAGATGGGAGGTAAACAATCTTTCATTTGTAGGTTAAATCTCAATAAATTCATAATTTGATGAAATTATCAGTGAAGATTTTATTTTGGGACATAGATTATATGTATTCCATCATTCTAGATGCTCGACTGTTTTAGTAATAGTTTTATATTAAATGTTTTCCATTTTTGAAAAGGTTATGTGAAAAGGAAGAATAAACAAGTTTTCATTTGGAGGTTAAATCTTAATTAATTCATAATTCAATGAAATTATCAGTGAAGATTTTATTTTGGGACATGGATTATATGTATTCCATCATTCTAGATGCTCAACTGTTTTAATGATTGTTTTATATTAAATGTTTTCCATTTTTGAAAAGGTTATGTGAAAAGGAAGGATAAACAAGTCTTCATTTATAGGTTAAATCTCAATAAATTCATAATTTGATGAAATTATCAGTGAAGATTTTATTTTGGGACATGGATTATATGTATTCCATCATTCTAGATGCTCGACTGTTTTAGTAATAGTTTTATATTAAATGTTTTCCATTTTTGAAAAGGTTATGTGAAAAGGAAGGATAAACAAGTTTTCATTTATAGGTTAAATCTCAATAAATTCATAATTTGATGAAATTATCAGTGAAGATTTTATTTTGGGACATGGATTATATGTATTCCATCATTCTAGATGCTCGACTGTTTTAGTAATAGTTTTATATTAAATGTTTTCCATTTTTGAAAAGGTTATGTGAAAAGGAAGGATAAACAAGTTTTCATTTACTAAGTAACAATCACGTTAATTGTAGTAGATATGAAATACAAAAGTATATTATTTTTGTTGCATTATTTGAGAAGATTAGAATATTTTAAATAAGAATTCTAAATAAGTTTATATTTTGTAACTTATTGCTTAGGTTCTTGCTTCAGAAAATTTATAAAACTTTTAAAAGTTATTTGTTGAGTATATCACTTTTTTATGTAGAGGCAGGGATATTCTAATATATTTTTGAAAGATTTCACAGTGGAAGACTGTAAAACGATGAAATTATGGCGCCCCAAGCCTAAGAGCTTTAAATCTATGTAACAATCACATTTATTGTAGCATATATTAAATACAGAAGTATATTATTTTTGTTACATTACTTAAGAAGGTTTGGATATTTTAAACGTTTCCTTTTTAATACAGGAATTCTAAATAAATTTATATTTTGTAACTTATTGCTTAGATTCTTCCTTCAGAAAATTTATAAGATTCTTAAAAGTTATTTATTGAGTGTATAATTTTTCGCAGATTAATAATCTTGTAAGCTATTATATCTTACGTTATATGTTGGTATAGATGGTAAGTTGATACTATAATTTTATGGTAGGTCTACCTGATAAGCAGCTTTGCTAGAACACAACGTGTTAACGAAGCTGATACATTAAACAAATTTAATGTAACTAGAAACACTAGAAAATACCTGACATTTGCGAAGTGAAGGATTAGAATAAAATATAAATTTTTTAATAACAATCACTGTCTTGAAAATGTTATATTCACACTTGGCAATTTATCAATAATTAAAAGCAGTTAGAAATTGTCCCGGATTGATACAATGGCTTTTAATCTTCACTGATACACGTACATATACTACTTTCGTATTTAGGACAAAAAGTCGAAACTGAAAAGCTCGAGTAGGAACCGTGAAACTATTATTTCCTCATTTCAAATCAAACATGAAAATTGGAAACCGCAAATATAAATAGTAAAATTACAATTTTCAGGAATAAAAACATTGCAATTATTAATTACCAGAAAATGTGCAAAATTTATTTCAAAACCAGCACTTTTTAAATGATATTTTCCTTTTTTTATTTTTTCACACATTGCAATACTATGATACTAAAATTACAATCGTAACAGGCGTAATTTTTCCTTTCCTTTTCAAAGAGAATGTATTACAATCACATTTAGTAAACTCGATGAATCCAAGCGAATATTTAGCAAACAGTGTTGCATCGTTACTCGCACATGCATAATTTTCCCACAGTGCAATTGTTATCGTGTGAACATAAACGATAGCTGACAAGTTGCTCATAGGAATAATAGAAATTGAACGCATTAACCCATTTGCATCCAAGCGCGGAATATTCCGCGAGCCACGTCTGTCGTTTATCACCGAGCGCGGAATATTCCGCGAGCTACGACTGTCGCCTATCACCGAGCGCGGAATAATCCGCGAGCTGACTTTTTCCATTACCAGTTGCTGAATATTTTTCATATGCCACAGATCACGTTTGATCCCTTTTGCGAGCATCTCATCTACGTCGGTTCGTTTTATTCTTAACAAGTTTTACTTTTGTTGCGAAAATCCTTTTAACTGCCATTACGAGTAGGTGCTGATACGCGCAGGATGATACGGGCTAGTCGTCAGTCGAACGTTGCTGATGCCTGAACACGGCACCTTGAGTAGAGCTATGATGCAAATGGGTTAAAGAATAAAAAGCTGTGTGGAGTCACGTAGAACACTCGATATCGAACATTAACCATGCGTGGGCGTATCGGAATCATCGTTGCTTCTTTTCCATCCGAATTTATCTGCGATAACTATTGGAGTGTGAGATCGTGGTTAGGTATGGTGATCTGAAAACCCGACAGAGTCCCAAGTGAACACCGTTATTGCGGATATTTTTCCACTGTGACTCGATAGCACACGGTGTACTGTAAAATGATCGAAAATCTATAAAATGAAAAAGAAATTCAACGAAATTATCGTCTGAGGAACAGTGATCTGAACAGTGAACTCTCTCTTCCTGCTAGGATGGGGTAAAAATCGGTTTTACGAGGTAAATGGTACTCGAACAGCTGCCGTGTAAATAATTAACCGGCTCGGATTTGCATCGCTGTATTTTTAGCCAGCTTTTATTCATACGTCGTTTTTATTCGACTAAGTTAAAACTGTATCGAAAGCTGCATTAGAATAGTCACGGAAACGAAGAATTTCTTTGGTCTATAAATAAGAATTTATTGCGATTGCACTGTCTTTAGAGTGTCTAGACCCGTATCTAAAAGAGGAAGCATGTGCTGTACGCGGTTCTAAGAAGGGAGAATACTTAATAAATTTGGACCTCTTTGTGTGCTAATTTCGTGAATCAGATATATATGCATTTACATCCAATTATATGCATTTGCTCTTACATCTACGCGTAGGACGTCCCGGCTTTATTATTTTGTGTCGTTAATTTTATACGCTTAATCATGCTATTACTGCAATTTCCTCAATTTAATTGCAATTTAATTTCACTCTCGGTTAGTCAAAATTGAGAATGAATAAATCGTTGAAAGGTTGAATGCAATCACTGGTAATTTTTTATTATTATTTTTAATGCTTCTGTTTATTGTTCATTGTTTTTATATATTTTATTTATTCATTATTGTTATATACATCGTTGTGCTATTTATAATCTCATTTTTTAAGTTACATATGTCGTGAACATATTTTATATACTTTATGCGTTCATTATTATTATATATATTATTCTGTGGTTAATAATTTTCTTCTCTTTTATTATTGTGGCTGTATATTACATATTTTATATATTGATATTGCTTCATTATATATATTATTCTATTATTCATAATTTTACTTTTTCTATTGTTATAACCATATATTATATGATTTAAATATTTATTATTATTATACATAAATTATTCTGTTATCCATAATTATATTTTTCTCATTATTCATCAGAATATTTTATATATTTTATGTATTGCTATTATTTCATTACATATATTATTCTATTATTCATAATTTTACTTTTTCTATTGTTATAACCATATATTACATGATTTAAATATTTATTATTATTATACATAAATTATTCTGTTATCCATAATTATATTTTTCTCATTATTCATCAAAATATTTTATATATTTTATATATTTTATATATTCGTTATTATTACATATATTATTCTATTATTGTACAAATTCATTATTATTTTACATTGTATTCTTTTATTAGATATGTTACTTTATTATTCATCACCATACTTTACATATTTCATAGATGCATTACTATTGCATGCACTATGTTTCTATTCATAACTTTTAGCTCCTTTCCACGAAGAAAATTATTTTCCTCGTTGTAACTATCTTTTCTCGATAAATGACAAAATACCTATTCATATGTTTTTCTTGGCAAACTATCCTTTAGAAATATTAATGCAAATCGAGCTGGTCTTGCTGCGCTTCTGTTAAGCACACAGACGCAGTCTTGGTTCTAGAACAATCCCGTCCAAGTGACGTATCTCGTCGATGAAATCGAGTGAATTAAAAGCAACGAGATTCCCGAAAGTCCCGAAAACGATTGTAATTAACACGAAAACCTTCCAAGGATCGTTTCTCCGCATCTCGCGCATTTTAGAAGCGTAAGGAATGAAAAGATGGTAACGAGCCAAGAGACGATATACCGCCCGATTGCTGGTTACACAATCCTCTCCACCAAATCTATGGATCAACCATCTTGGCACTATTTCGCACTACGTCCCAGCCACCTAGACCTTATTTTCATTGTTGTTCATTTCTTATATAGCGCTGCATGTGACTCGTATCACGTATATATCTTCCACTAGACGTATTTTATCCAGGTAACAAAAATATACCCAAAGTTCTCATCCTACATCACTGATCTTCTTAAAAGTTATTTCATACGAAATTTTTTCCACTTGTTTTACCTTTTTGCAATTTTATATAGGTTATGATAAAGATGGGAGGTAAACAATCTTTCATTTGTAGGTTAAATCTCAATAAATTCATAATTTGATGAAATTATCAGTGAAGATTTTATTTTGGGACATAGATTATATGTATTCCATCATTCTAGATGCTCGACTGTTTTAGTAATAGTTTTATATTAAATGTTTTCCATTTTTGAAAAGGTTATGTGAAAAGGAAGAATAAACAAGTTTTCATTTGGAGGTTAAATCTTAATTAATTCATAATTCAATGAAATTATCAGTGAAGATTTTATTTTGGGACATGGATTATATGTATTCCATCATTCTAGATGCTCAACTGTTTTAATGATTGTTTTATATTAAATGTTTTCCATTTTTGAAAAGGTTATGTGAAAAGGAAGGATAAACAAGTCTTCATTTATAGGTTAAATCTCAATAAATTCATAATTTGATGAAATTATCAGTGAAGATTTTATTTTGGGACATGGATTATATGTATTCCATCATTCTAGATGCTCGACTGTTTTAGTAATAGTTTTATATTAAATGTTTTCCATTTTTGAAAAGGTTATGTGAAAAGGAAGGATAAACAAGTTTTCATTTATAGGTTAAATCTCAATAAATTCATAATTTGATGAAATTATCAGTGAAGATTTTATTTTGGGACATGGATTATATGTAATTTATTATTCATCACCATACTTTACATATTTCATAGATGCATTACTATTGCATGCACTATGTTTCTATTCATAACTTTTAGCTCCTTTCCACGAAGAAAATTATTTTCCTCGTTGTAACTATCTTTTCTCGATAAATGACAAAATACCTATTCATATGTTTTTCTTGGCAAACTATTCTTTAGAAATATTAATGCAAATCGAGCTGGTCTTGCTGCGCTTCTGTTAAGCACACAGACGCAGTCTTGGTTCTAGAACAATCCCGTCCAAGTGACGTATCTCGTCGATGAAATCGAGTGAATTAAAAGCAACGAGATTCCCGAAAGTCCCGAAAACGATTGTAATTAACACGAAAACCTTCCAAGGATCGTTTCTCCGCATCTCGCGCATTTTAGAAGCGTAAGGAATGAAAAGATGGTAACGAGCCAAGAGACGATATACCGCCCGATTGCTGGTTACACAATCCTCTCCACCAAATCTATGGATCAACCATCTTGGCACTATTTCGCACTACGTCCCAGCCACCTAGACCTTATTTTCATTGTTGTTCATTTCTTATATAGCGCTGCATGTGACTCGTATCACGTATATATCTTCCACTAGACGTATTTTATCCAGGTAACAAAAATATACCCAAAGTTCTCATCCTACATCACTGATCTTCTTAAAAGTTATTTCATACGAAATTTTTTCCACTTGTTTTACCTTTTTGCAATTTTATATAGGTTATGATAAAGATGGGAGGTAAACAATCTTTCATTTGTAGGTTAAATCTCAATAAATTCATAATTTGATGAAATTATCAGTGAAGATTTTATTTTGGGACATAGATTATATGTATTCCATCATTCTAGATGCTCGACTGTTTTAGTAATAGTTTTATATTAAATGTTTTCCATTTTTGAAAAGGTTATGTGAAAAGGAAGAATAAACAAGTTTTCATTTGGAGGTTAAATCTTAATTAATTCATAATTCAATGAAATTATCAGTGAAGATTTTATTTTGGGACATGGATTATATGTATTCCATCATTCTAGATGCTCAACTGTTTTAATGATTGTTTTATATTAAATGTTTTCCATTTTTGAAAAGGTTATGTGAAAAGGAAGGATAAACAAGTCTTCATTTATAGGTTAAATCTCAATAAATTCATAATTTGATGAAATTATCAGTGAAGATTTTATTTTGGGACATGGATTATATGTATTCCATCATTCTAGATGCTCGACTGTTTTAGTAATAGTTTTATATTAAATGTTTTCCATTTTTGAAAAGGTTATGTGAAAAGGAAGGATAAACAAGTTTTCATTTATAGGTTAAATCTCAATAAATTCATAATTTGATGAAATTATCAGTGAAGATTTTATTTTGGGACATGGATTATATGTATTCCATCATTCTAGATGCTCGACTGTTTTAATGATTGTTTTATATTAAATGTTTTCCATTTTTGAAAAGGTTATATAAAAAGGAAGAATAAACAAGTTTTCATTTATAGGTTAAATCTCAATAAATTCATAATTTGATGAAATTATCAGTGAAGATTTTATTTGAGGACATGGATTATATGTATTCCATCATTCTAGATCCTTGACTGTTTTAATTGTTGTTTTATATTAAATGTTTTCCATTTTTGAAAAGGTTATGTGAAAAGAAAGGATAAACAAGTTTTCATTTGTAGGTTAAGTCTCAATTAAATCTATAATTGAATGAAGTTATCAATGAAGATTTAATTTTGGGATGCAGATTGTTTTTATTCGATCATTCTAGATCCCTGATTTTTTTAATAGTTATTTCATATTGAATTTTTTCTATGCGTTTTATCCTCTTGCAATTTTAAATAGGTTATGATGAAGGTGGAAGTTAAACAATTTTTTGTTCGTATATTTTAATTAAATTTATAATTGGATAAAGTTACTAGTGGAAATTTTATTTCGAAACACGGATTGTATGCATTCGAGTACCAACGTTTCATCTATTTATTTATTCAACTAAAACTCAATCTGTCATAGAAATTTCTGAATACGGGTACATGTATAATACACTTTCTGTATTCATCATACGTTATTCTAAAACAGAATAAATTAATTTGTTTTATTATATTATTATTACTTCCTTAAACATAATTGAGAGCAAGTTAAAATAAAACAGAGTACAGTTAACCCTCCTACAACACGGCATCCTATAACACGGTTTCACTATAACACGATTCATAAATTGCGGGAATCCTCCTACAACACGGCATCCTATAACGCGGTTTCGCTCTAACAGGATGAGAAAATTGCAAAAACTTTTGTACAATACTGTACTTCTACAGCCATGACGAAACTTGCCGAGCTCTAACACGATGAGAAAATTGCAAAAACTTTTGTACAATACTGTACTTCTACAGCCATGACGAAACTTGCCGTCTTTAAAGATACAGTGTTGCAGAAAATTTTTGTCTCGTGTTGTACGTACATTTATATTTTTAATAGAAATAAGTTGTTTATGTAGAATTGAAAAAAAAAATTGTTTTTAATACGTTTTTGGAACATAACTCCCCTTTTTGTACTAGCTCTGAGTTTCACACAACACGGCATTTTCTAGGAACCTATTTACCGTGTTATAGGAGGGTTATCTGTATAAAAATTGTATACGAATATTATTCCATGAAAGATACAAAATGCAAGTAAATGTTTGTTTACATAAATCTAAACGTGAGTCCAGTTGAAACGCGTTTTCAAAATTATTCTTCGCAACGAGTTCTACAATCGATATCAAAGTATCTACAAAATATCTCTAGATAAATGTAAAAATGATAAGCGTATAAATAAACAAAAGATTATGCGACAATTATTTCATCGATAATGCGAAGAATGTAGATGGATTTTTGTATTTTTCTAAATTCCTTTAGTCGTATCGGCTTTTGCGGAAATACTCGAGACAGATGTCGCCACTTAAACAAATATGGCCATCAAACGAACGAACTCTTGCATTCCGTCTGATAGAGACAAAGCGAAGAAAGAAAGATGTCAGACCACTCTCAGATTCTTCTCCGAACGAAGAGAAGCTATTCGTACTCATTAATTAAAGAATCGCAAGATGAATAGGTATAACCCACTCTCTAATTAAGACCGGATAATTTTAGGCGATGTGTATGCCTCCAAAGAAGGTGTGCTGTGTGGTTGTCGTGAATGCTGCGCATTTCCTCCAGCCTGCCCACAATGCACATCCTCTCCGTATGACTTCACTCTGAATTCACGATGATATCAGCTAATGTCGTAGAAGATTGCTAATGGGTTCCAAATTAATCGTTCGATTTCCAGCTCAGCCCACAATTTCCTTGCAAATGAAACAAATGCTAAAATGGCGTGGTTCAAATACGGCGCAAGGTGTGGTCACAAAGAACTGGCAATGAGGTAATTCGTCCTCCAAAAATAAATCCAGTCGATACGATAACACTTTTTCCGAAGACCTTGTCTCTGCGACAGTAAATCGACATTAAAAGATTTTGAAAAATCACGCGTAACTCGCATTTGTTATTTATCTTCACGCAAAAGATACTCGAACTTTTCTAGATATCGATAGATACTTTATTTATTAATTAATCTTAATGATATCTATTAATAGATCTGTCAGGTATATTTATTAATAGATATGGACCAAAATTTATATCAACGAATACTTTATTAATCGATTCCAAATAATATCGGTATTAATACAAAGTTGCGGAATTTATCAATTATTGATTTTAACATCTTCAGGGATACTGGTACATATGTGTACGTTTACCTTTTTTAAATTATGATTATTATAAGTGAAACGAAAATTAGAATCAGTTGGAGAATTATTTATCATAGAATCTCTCAACAATAAGAAGAAATATCTCGACAAATGTCATTGTTAATAGTGATTTATTCTACTTTATAATCGCTGTTTTGAAATCATTGTAACGTCAACTTAAAAAGAATTCGCCCTGAATAATGGAAATATCAGAAAAATTGATTTATCAATATTATTAAAATTTAATTACTATTATTTAATTTAATCATTATTAAAATTTATTTATTAATACCAATATAATCGAAAATCGTTGAAATTTATCATTTACCTCCTTATACTGCAGTAACAAGTGTAACACGACCTGAATTTTCATGCTAAACCTCCCCTCCCATAAAGTTGAATTACAATGGTATTGGACTAAAATTATATCGAACGTATTTTAACACGTGGAAAATTGATATAATTTTATTACGAGTAAAATATATATACAGTGACTAATCACGATTAAATAATTTAAAAATACTCAATTTCTCGTAATTAAATCGTTAGTCTATCTACGATATAAATCTATTCCTTATTTAATTAAAATTTTCGACATATTTGTAGTGGATTATTGACTTGGCGTGACTCGAGAGATAAGAATTAAAGCAAAAATCGATCACTTGTCTATATCTTAAATTCTCTCATAAACCTGGGATAAAGGCCGCGTGGAATAAAAGAACTTGGTTCTCTACGCTTCCATTTATTTCACCAGGAGGAATCATCTCGCGTTCACTTGTACCAGTGATTTTACGATATTGCGGTCGTAGGCCGTATAATGAAGCAGGCGAACAAAGCGAATTCGTTTGTACGCCTTAATCGTGCGTTTTTATCAACTGGCAAGTCGAGCGTCGAAATGCACGCGTACACGTTTCGCGGGTTTCACCGGCCGAGGCGCGTCGATCGGGCCCAGTTTCGTAGAAAACGAAGCAAACAAACTGCGCGTATAATAACCTTCGAGTGTCCTCAATATTTACGATACCGTATTGGACGAGGAGCGCGATTTATTTGGTTTATTGCCGCAGGGACTGCACCGATATCCGATATAGATTTCGAATATTTCAACTAATGGAGGATTCAAGGTTGCAATGAGGCATCGTGATAATGTAATTAAATGTTTGATTGCTGCTGGCTACGGGTAGCCGTGTCGCCCTTTATCTAACGTTTCGCTGCACGTGTTCAGCTGAAGCAGGTAGCTTGCAATAAATTATTTTTATAATTATTTATACCTACCACCTTGACCTTTTTCTTCAATGGGAAGGCGATATGGTGGAGGAAGACTGCTTTATCTCTTGTATTACAAGGTTGTTTATTGGGTAAACATGCAATGTATATGCGGTCTCGCGCGTATACGATCGTAAAAATTTCAAACACGTCTGCATAATAAAAGCTCCGGACGATTAATATAACGCGTCGAATTAGAAAACTGTCTTCGTGATGCGTAAAACGAATAAATCCCTATTTGTTTCCGAGCTTTCAGTTTTTTCATTCAAATTCAACGTAGCGTCATTTATCTATACGTTATACACGTTTTCGATACGAAGTAACTATTTTAAATAGAAGGTACTAAATTTCGAAAATATTTTATAAATTTTGTTCAAACCGTTTAAATAATTTTTTAAACGTAACTCGAAATTAAGGATTAAAATTTATTCGTCGATGTAATCGTACGCAACCTTTTTCATTTGCGTTTTGGTACGTGCATAAGTGGGGAAACGAAATATCGCGTTTTTAATTGCGCGACATAAAAATAATATGGCGATAATTGCATATAAAGCGGGCACGTAAACAACGTAAAAACATTCCGGGGTGTGTCTGTCTGAACTTGTGCACGAAGCTCTGTCGCAGAGAATTCACGGGAGAATAATTATCTGAGCGGAGAAAGATGAGTTTATACCTTTCTGAGAAATTCAGACTAAATGACGGCTCGAGTTGCAAAAATGTGTTATTAGAACACGCCTGTCTCTTTAGAAATAATTGCTCACTCGGTGAGCAAGTTCGCGTACACGAATTAATTTTTTCATTTTCGCTGGATACCGCGTCGTTTTTATCGTTTTTTTATTTTTATGCGAATATTTCGAAAACGAATCGAACGAACGATATGGTAGCCTTATTATTAATAATTATTAATATCGTGTGCCCTTAGATATTTTTCCCGATTTTTAAAACGGTAGCTCGATCTGCCGTTGTCAAAAGAAACTATTAAAATGACATTTCGTTGTTGGAAAATATTTAATCCGAGTTTGTCTGTGCTCTTCCAACGACAAAACATCCACGGTGTCGGGTAGCCATGACTAACCGAACGAAATGAATTCCAAACTTTATTCGCGCTATATAACTGCGGATGCTTCGCCAGGCGATGCATAGATGTCGTTGCAGTCGTCCCTGTAATATTATCCCCCCTGGTAGTTTTCAGAGTAAGTTCATTTGACATGATATCCTTCAATACTCAAAATAAACTGTCTGAACGTAATCGATACCTCGATACCGGTGATTCTCGCACACGTTTTCTTACTTCGGACGTATTATCTTCGGGCCTGGCTTATTTGAAATAACGAGAGTAACGCAACACCCCGCTGGTTAGACACGGACCACGAAGTATGGAAGTGACCCAGGCTGCTTAGTCACAGGTGGAAAATGTAGAAACGACAAATGATTATGCTTCACCTTGTACTTCTTCCGCGTATCTATATTCAGCCCATCCGGCCACTGTGTTCACCACTATTGATCCATTACAGCTACGTGCAATGCTGAAACCAACTCTTACGCGCGGCCAGAAGGTAAAACTAGCTGAAGTTCTTCCATTTTCTCTTTTTCTTTTTCTTTTTTTTTTTCTTTTCATACTCTTTTCTCTTTCGTCGTGCCTCAGCCGTTGCGTCGCGCCTCGTGAAATTGAAGAACGTTGTCGAATACCGCCATTTCTACCAAGCCGAGACGCGAGGGTGGATATAGCCTACGATCGAGATACCTTTCACGAATTGGAACAGTTAGGATATTTACTGGGAAGGATACGAAACGGGCGCACGTATCGTCTCCACGGGTTGCTCGTTTTGTGTTTGTACTCGAAAATCGAGTTTGTTACAGCAGATGTATTCTAGGTCAAATTCGGGTAACTTTTGCTACCAATAGGGAAGATCAGGGATAGTTGCGATAGCTTCTAGTTGAGGGAATTCTGTCCTTTGATTATTGGACATTTTAGACATTTTATTCCTTCCAGTAGAGAAAGTAGATTAAGCTTTCGATGAAGAATTAGAGTTAGTTGAAATATTTAACTCTTCGCACTCGAGAGGTGAGTCTAAGTCACCGTTTAATCAAATTCCGAAGACCTATGTTAATTAAATATCAAATTTAAAATAACCTAAGATTGCATAGAATGTCGAAACAAAATAATTTTTAGTCTTAATTTATACCCGATTCCTTATTTACCGTTTCAAAAATATCCTCTACGTTACAGCAGAAAGTCTTTGAATTGCTATTTCTCTGTAACCAAAATAATCACCGAGTGCAAAGAGTTAATAGTAGGTGTGAAACATTAATTAATTGTTTTAAGAAAGGTCTGTTTTTGAGGATAAAGTGAAAATATGTTGTAGTATAAAATTATTATTGTAATAAAATTTTGAATACCTTGATATCAACAATTTTCATAAAGATATTTGATTTTTTAACCAGTTTTATTTTCTCCTTTCAGGTTTTGTTATAAACTGCTGAAGATCAAAATATTAAAAAAGAAAGAACAATTGTTATGCATAGTTAGTGTTGTTAATCACATAAAGTTTTTATGTGTAACTAAAGTTACTTCTTCTTTTCTACATGGAAAATAGTCCATAGCAAGTTATTAAAGGTAACAATCATGGTCACAGTTAATAGTCAAAAGGTTAACTAGTTCAAAATACCCACTGAATATTGAAAAAAAGGCTGTGGTAATTACCCTTGTTACCAGTGACCATAAAAAGATATATTACAATAGCGCAGGAATTAAAATATTGGTAAAACTTTGAATGAAAAATGCTGAACACGTACATCATATTAGCAAAACTTTCGTAACATAGTGTATGGAATATAGAGCAGAAAATAAAGAGCAAAAATTATTCTTTTATGCGAACAAAAATCGAATTGCTTTATCCAACGTTTAAAAGCAATAATAAATACAAATTGACAATTTGTTTATCAAGGTATTACGTACAAAATTGAAGAATATATTTGTTGTGTAATGGAAAATCTGTTTGTCCCATGATAAACATTGTTCTTTTTAGGAACAGTTATACAATTAGAGCGAATGAAAAAATTATGTGCACACTCAGTTTTTCAAATTTGCTTCTCGTAACGAAGAGCATATTAATGTGACCTATTTTTTAGTATTTCATTAAACACAGAAATAATATTCTCATTAACATTATTAATTAATTTTCCATTAAGATATCATATTGTCTCTTTTTTACTATAAAAAAAAAATAAAAATGATATTTTTTACTATTATTTTATTATTTTTATTATTAAAAAGTTATTTGGTTATTATAAAAAGGACAAAAATCTCATTAACATTATTAATTAATTTTCCATTGAGATATCATATTATTTCTTTTTTACTATAAAAAGAAGATGAAAATGATATTATTTTTTGCTATTATTTTATTATTTTTATTATTAATAAAATTATTTTGTTATTATAAAAAGGGCAAAAATCTACTTGTTGACTTACAAAATACGAAATGTTTTTATTCATTTTCTTATCTTCAATGGCGCTGGCCTTCTTTGGGTTGGTATTCTAAGACCCTTTGTGACGTTAGATGAAATTTGTAATTATTTTTTAATCAGAATAATTTTCAAGTGACTGTCACGCGACATCTTTTTTTCCTAATCTCGGATTCTAAGATGTCCAATAAATTCTGTTTAACATGAAAAATGAAGATGTTTTTCTTCCGTGCCAAATTTCAGCATTTATTATGACATTGATAAATGTTAGTTTTCTAACACTGTCGTAGTTCAAGCAATCCTAAACGACATTGTCCACCATGTTTAATTGACGATTGAAATTTTTTCCCGTGACGTACCCTCTTCTCCATGCAAATATTTTCTCATCAAGTCGATGTATGTTAAATTTATTTTCTTCGCTAAATATTACATTTTTTCAAGGATCCATTGATTTCGTTTTTGTAAGCATACTTTGGCAAAACCCATCAGTTTTTTTTTGCTACTTCTTGCTAAAACCATCTCAAACGAATGGGTTTTTTTTGGCCGTTTTATCGTCAGAGATGTCGACAGAGCGAAATATATTTCTGACTGCTCTCACATCCTTCCTTGATAGCGACGCAGTATCAGTTGATAGACTCTGGGCACTTAGGCTTGGGTCTGTTTATTTCTTTTCTTACGACTCTTCTCTGAATTCTTATTGTCAACTTTTTTGATCGACTTATTTCCCATACTGTAATTTTCTTCTTATTTTTCTATTTTAAATTATTTATCGTTTATTACCGTAAAAAAGTTCAGATTTGATATTTTTAGGTTAAGAACGATCTTTTTGCGATTATAATTACGTATATTTTTTTATAAATATGATTACTAAAAGTACAATAATAATTGTTTTCTGTTCACATACTGATGTTTCGTCGCTTTTTGGATTCTCAGTAGGTCGAGGTTAATATGAGCAATATTTGTTTACATGTATGGCATTGGACTGTTACTGTTCACAGTAAAGGACGTAATTGAATCAATCACAGAAATTGTCAAGAAAAGTAATATTTGCTTTGTGAATTAGGCTTAAGATAATAAAATTAACATTCTATTTTCTTTTTATATTTTTCACATTTTATATTACTTTTAGATCAAAAGAACTTATTGTGACACCACATTCTGTACAAAAATCTAGATAATTTATGGTATATCTTAAATTTAGGGATTAGAAGGAAGACAATTTGAGTAAAAATTGTTTTATTTTTAATTATTTTTATTCTTGTTGAAGGAGGATCAAAAGTTCATTTTATACTACAAAATTACCATTACTAAATTACCATTACTGGCCAAAGAAATGCACAAAAAATCTTACAATATTTTTAAATATATCTGTCAAAAAATATAAATTACGTTGGTTGTAAGTGTTCAAATAATTTGTTGACAATGAGATTTTCTATTTTTTCATTCCTTATTATTTTTAATTTGTAAATTATTAACATTTCTAATTGAACATTCGTTTATAATAAGGTAGTGAAAAATAAAGAATACATTAACGTGCTATTTTTTAATATACAGCTATTTTAGAAGAGCTGAACATGTATAAACACTCACTTTATACAAAATTTGATCCATCACCGTTTCTTCTACTATAGAATTCAAAATTTTCAATTATTTTTACCATTACATAATGATTGACATTGGTATTGAATGAATTGCTTCACCGAATATCCTATTGGACAAATTGCAGGAAAACATGTTTTAGGTGCATAAAAAGAAAAGAAGAATAAAGAATAGCAAAGAAAGAAAAGAAAGAGTTAACGCAAAAAAGGATGACGCAGTTGATGAGTACTGAGTTGAACGTTATGCTTTTAAGAAAGTGCACAACGATAAGATAATACTGGCACAACAAAAAGAGCGTATAATTAAATGTTTTAACGGATCATTATAGATAACATGATAAATTAATGAACGATGCAGAATCTTCGTCGTGTTTTATTTTACTTCTCACATGGTACGTATCAATTTTTATAGTATTCGTTTTAACATCGACAATAGTCTCGTTTCATAACTAAACGAAAACTGCATTTTATTTATTAGAAACGAAGCCTTAGCCTTAGCCATCGATCGCTTTGATACGAATTAATGCGCGGATATAAGTAAAATGATAAAAATATCTTTCCTCTTTCCTTTTCACGTTTATCGATAACATTCTAATTTTGCTCGGTAATGTGTACCATTTAAATTTTTATACGTTGTGAAGACGACGTAAAATCGCTCTCCAGCTGGCGGTCATATCGAAGAAAATATTCCAAATTCGAAGCTGTAATATTTCAAAGTATCCAATTCCAACGTGTCTTCCCTTTAATAATGTTTTCAAGCCATTAATAATATTTTCAAAACGATACACTCCCGCGACGATCATGTTCAAGTTTCCAGTTATCGCACTGCAATGAATTTGGAGGTTAACTCGATTGTGGAGAAACGGTAATTTTCTCGTTTGTCGAGATGCGTTGTTTACCATATACGTACAGTTTAATTTGCTCGCACACGCTTTCGACTCCAATTAACCGCATGGAAAATAAACGCTATACCGTATTTTCCGTTCTTCGTTGATGCTGCATATGAGCTAGTGTACGTGTTTACGAGGTAGTGTATTTAGCGGTGGCTTGGTCACAGTTACGCGATTACTTCATGATTTCCGGTATACGCGATGACGCACGGAAACTGATTTGTAGTTCGGAGAGTGTACGCCACCGACCTGCCTGTTGAGACAACGTATAAGTAATTTTAAACAGCGCTTTGACTGCACGTTTGTACGTTATACGTCACAAACGTAACCCACGGGACTATTTATTCAGTTCTTCGATCCGATCCTGTGCTTATTTCGAACAAAGCTTTCTTCCGTCTGCTCATCGAATTGCATATCACCTTTTTCGTCCAAGCTTTCTTCCTTCCACTCGTTTTCGTCCATCGTTCTGTTCTCAAACTTCAAACTCGCCTACGATCGCGTTATACGCAACGTATACGTTGTATCCACTCGCCACGCACTGCTCTCTATTGGCGACAAAGCGAATGACGTCGATGGTTCTCTCGATTATTTACTCGAAACATAAAAATTACATACTCCGCGGAAATTTTTATTTCACCGTGTAAAAATATTTGTCGATAATTAACATTTATTATATTTGTATTCTTCTTCGAATTTTGTGTTGAAATATTCTTAATTTTTCATTGTTTATATTTCTGGTATAGGCTTATCTATAGAGTATGTTCGAAGTGTAAAGTATTTATATAGCGTTTTATATCTCGATATGACGTATATGTTAAAACGAGTATAATTTTTTAGAACTCGTTTTGGAACCGGACGGAACGAAGTAAATGCTGATTTAATGAACGTTCTTCGATTATTTATATTTACACGTGGATATATTTGATTCTGACGAAACAAATCGAAATAATCTTACTGGATTAGCACGTAGTACGTAATTTTCTCGATATTTACCAAGTGCACAGATAATATAGGTTTGTAACCGCGAGATGCAATATTTTATACGTAGGTGGACGCTTTATCATAATATTGTGGTTTCTTTCGTTGTGTGTGTAGAAGTATCGTATTGATACTAGGAAAAACTATAGCGTTCTTAATAAAGTAGCGGTTATACTTTCTGTTTTATTATAGTACGACCTATTTTTCCTTTTCCCTTTCTTAACCTCGTTAATCCATAACAAATTGTACGAAAATGTCATTTTGCATTTTTTATATGTATTTTTTACAATGAATAAAATATTTTGTTTGATACTGTTTGAATTTTATACGTAATTGTATGTGTTAGAAAAATATAAATTTTTCGTATATTTTTATATATACATATATTTATTTTAAATACGAATGCTTTTTTGTTAATTCCACCTACGTCGGTAAATATGTTTGGTAGATATTCTTTGAAATGAGAACATATTCGGTACAAGTTAATACTCTCAATTTTTATCCTTCGCACTAGTATGTAGACTTGAAAAAGTCTTAAGTATTTCGAAAGAGGTATCTAATCGATACCTTGTCCATTTTCTTACAGCGCCATCGTTGTTCGAGTTAGATGTATTTCAAATACCCATGATAGTAGGTAATGTAGGTAACTGTAATGCTACTGTAGAGCTATGTTATCGACCGTATATATTTTCGAGGTTGCTTCTAGGCGGCGCCACGTATTCGAATTCAGTATGCGAGGTCACTGCATAAAATTTCATTACCATTGATTTCTTCTTTCGATAACGTTTACTGTGTACACGTTGAAACATAATTTCGTTGATTTTAGTGAAAGTTAAATTTATATGAAGCGTTATGAGTTTTCTATATATATGTATATAAAATATATCCTCACGTGACGATCTTATACCGATTGAAAACACGAAAGAAAGAATTGTCATTAATATCAAAGCGGAAAAAGACAGCAAAGATATATTAATCCCTTATACTCGATAGACGTATATCACACGTCGGCATGATTCATGGTATACAATCGATAGCTGTACGTTATATATCGTGATTTCTATTAATGAATTTTCGAAAAAAAGAAAAATTATATTTTTGTAAGATATAAATAATATCTTTTATAAATTTTAATCATAATCTTTAATTACTAATTATAATAATTAATCATTAATTATAAATTTTATAATTCATTGATATTCTGTACAGTAGCTCTTTTTTTAAATTTATATATATGTACAGTTCATTTTTGTTATCAGGTTGAATGGGATAAAGCATATTTAATTATAGCGAAGTAAATTGTGGTTTATAGTATCCGTTTCTAATGTCTTACCATCAGTTTTTTTCTAGTGTTGGACGTTTTATTTTCGCTTAATGCGTATCTCTTTGCGTAACTTCCTAAAAATGGTAAAAAGTAACAGAACAGAAACTTGGCAAATACGAATGCTGGAGATACAATACCATTGATTCATACCATTGAAAGCATTTGCTGGTTAAGAAATGGAATTGGAAGAAAGGATTCTCAAAATATATTTCAAAATGTTGGCAACTTGTATTTTTATTAGTCTACAATTGCATCAAGCATAATATGTATGTGTGTGCAATTCCAAAGAGTAGTTTGATATAGTCCTGACAATAGGAAATAAAATAACTATTAATTATTTTTGTTAATGAATTCTTAGAAATTGAAACGATTAATTAATGTATTAATTAACAATTTTCATAAATAATTAGTTTCTTCAATTACATTATTGTACTAAATTTTTATTAGTCTGCAATTGCATAATATGTATGTCTGTGCAATTCAAAAGAGTAGTTTGATATAGTCCTGACAATAGGAAATAAAATAACTATTAATTATTGTTATTAATAAATTTTCAGTATTTAAAACGATTAATTAATTTCTTAAATTTATCATATTTTATTATACTAAAATTTTACTAGGATTTAACTATCTTAAAGGAGGTTAATATATAAAATTAATATATTTTTGTTGCTTTTACTTTATGTTATAGTGATTCAAATTATGTAAAGGTATAACATCACTGGTAGAATGGTTGCATATTAAGATTCAATGTATTTGCTTTTGAATTGATCTTTATGTTTTGTAGTAAGATGGATCTTTGGAACAAATGCTTTCTTTTTCTTTTTAATTCGAATTTTATTCAGATGTAAATTGGAATGGAGGACAAGGCAGTAAAATCAGAAATGGCACACTATACTTCGTTCTACAACTGTAACAACACATTTGTTTAAATTATTTAATACTTGTACGATTGTTGCAGTATTTATTTATATAATTAT
Organism: Eufriesea mexicana; assembly: GCF_001483705.2. Lineage (NCBI taxonomy): Eukaryota > Metazoa > Arthropoda > Insecta > Hymenoptera > Apidae > Eufriesea > Eufriesea mexicana. Next base: position 328,043 of record NW_016909769.1, read on the forward strand.
ATTTGTGTCCTAGGGTAAATTTAAATATTTGCTTCATATATTTCTTTGCATATTGTAATGTTAAAATGCTAGTATCACCTCAAATACAAATGTCAGAAAAATAAATCTCCAAATCTGAAAAGATTATATGTATACTAATCGTTATATAATAATATAACAATTATATCGATTTTAATTTTTGTGTCTTTTTATACACTTTATGCCCAATATCCTTAATTTCCTTTTTTTTTATTTTTAAAATATTATTTTATTGAAGCATTATTTTTCATAGTCTTAGTTAAGAAAAATATATTCATCAGCTTAATTATGATTAGCACAGTATAGTGTGCTATATATAATATAGTATTAATATTTATATTGCACTGTCAGTTAGATAGTTTTCGTAATGCAACGAGTTTCATTCTATTTATACTTTCTCTTCCTTCTTTGTAAGGATTTCTATCATTTTATGTTTTCAGGGCATGTTCGAAAGTTTCAGAATTTTCTTTCGCTTACCTACAGTGGATCTTTTTTCTTGCCCATCGTAATAGTTATTCATACAGCGTTCCAGCCGACGTGTGTATGCCATATGAATAAGCCATCACTCCGTTACCAGGTTAGGCTACACAGAAAAAAATGATTAGTATGACGGGTTAATGTCTAAAGGAAGCTATTCCTTAATAACGTCGAGCTTCCAAATGAAGTGCCAGCCGCACATAAGGTGTGGTATTTCGAACAGTTATTCAATTACCTTCCTCCAGTTTTAATTTATAAATATATATCTTTAATGGAGATAGCTGATTAAATTTTAACGAAATTTATTTCGAGTAGAAATACAAAAATAGTTATTTCAAATAACGTTAACCATGTATCCAGTTTTAATTTATAAATATATATCTTTAATGGAGATTGCTAATCAGATTTAAACGAAATTTATTTCGAGTAATAATATAAAAATAACTATTTCAAATAACGTTAATTATTACTTGATTAATAACGGATTTTAATTGATATTATATTTTTTGGACTGTTTATGTGAGTTTGCTGTTTGACAAGTATATATTTATTACAAATTATAATATACACACGTCACAGAAAGATTGCAACGATTAGGTATGTGTGGTGAAATTTCTCTTAATACTATTATTATCTCGTCACTGTTCACTTTCACGCTTTTCATAACAAACTTACTCTCCTCGCAACATATTGGCTCTGACCTATGACAATTGCACAATACCACGCATTCTAGATCTTCCACTCGTACTTCCAAAAACATACATATCTACATTCGTGACATCACTCGACCTCGCACACTCGCATTCACGCTAATAAAACCAAATCCACAGTTTAAACGTGTTATTTTAGATTTAAATGTTTTATGCTTATTTAAAAGAAGGTTCGTTTCTTAATTGATTATCTATTTCTGATTAGGTACTTTAATCGATATTATGTTCTTCGATTATTAAAATGTTTTATAATTATTTAAATTATTAAAAATTGAATTATTATTGTTATAAAATTGATTATCTGTTTCTGGAGTATTGCACGTGTAATTTATTGTTCGTATGAAGTACTTCATGAAATATTTATGCTGATTCAGAAATAGGTTATTTTTTAAATGATTTTAAAAAGTAATTTTGAAATACACGATGTACTTTGAAAATTTCTCAGAATGTCCTGTCCTGAGACTGACTTATTTAGAATATGTAATGTAATAAATGAATAATTTTTGTTGGCATAACACATACTATATTTAGCCATTTTTTAAATAAAACAGTATAATCTTCTATGATGTATTGTGACTATAATAAAACAATGCAACATTGTTTTTTAATAAATTAATTACATTTTCTGGTTTAGCAGATGATTGTTTCTGAATAGATTAGCGTGATACACAGATGGCGGCACTAAAATTAGTATGAGTTATTAAAATTTACATATATATGAAACCTGATATATATATATGATAAAGAATGTTGATACAGAAGGACAAGAAATAAGAAAAATGGAACCTCCTCTATTTACAAATTTGTTATATTCAATTATAGTCCACTTTTTCTACAATTATGAAATGTTACAAAAATAGAAATAATATTAATTCTTGAATTAAACAACGTGAGGAAAGAATTGTCTATAAATGTTCAAAAAATAAAGGAGTATTGTTCAAATATTTTCTATACGTGAATATTTCATAAATCATTTGTTAACACTTTGATAAAATAATTTAATAAATTATAAACTATAGTAACTATAGTAACTTTTAAATTAGCAGTTTTAAAACATAAATATTTTAATTTTTTTTATAAAGAAAGAAATGTTTTATCAACTGGGATATGCAAAAGTGTAAAATTGCATTTGAAAAGAAAATGTGCATATATTAAATGCATCGATGCATAAACGTGCATAAAATTAATGTCAGAACATGCTTCATTCTATATAATTTTATGTTACTTTATAACATTTTATTCCGTTTGTAATTTTTTTGAATGTACAATTTGTCCCAGTTGCATTTTCATATTTTCTATGATAAATCGAGATGCAGACAAATTTCTGAATATGTAAAAGTGCATTAAATAACATGAAAATATTTCAGCTATTTTTGTCATGGGTTTCGATTCAAGTTTTTTTCATAGAAATTAGTTATATTGTTACAATATATATTTTACTATTTTTGTAACATTTTTCCTTTGTTTAACATTTAAATTTATTTTTCATTGAGTAATTTATTGTAACAAATCTCATTTAGATTTCATTTCTAATTTTAAACGACATGAAAGCAATAAAACAATATAAATGTTTAATTCAGTGTTAGTTTTGAAAATAAATTTTAGATTAATTTCCAATTTGTGTATCTGTATATTATACATATATTATCCTTCTAATCTGTAATAAAATGTTTAAAGGTTATATATTTGCTTCTTTGCAGTTACATAGTAAAATTCAGTTGAAGTTTATAATATCTTTATTCTTTTAATATTCTCGTCTTTCCTAAATTGAATTTTTTACCTCGAATTAGAGTTATGTAGATTTTAATATTTCTATCTTTTCTGTCTGTATTGTTGAGATTAACAAATTTTCACACGACAGTCTTCAATTTCCATATTAGTTACATTTTCTTATTTATAAAATGAAAAATAAATTACTCATAAATTGTTACATTTTCAATTTCATAAATTGTATGCTATGCACACCTGTGTATATAAAATTCAATTATCGAAAATGAATAATGCAATTCAAATTACGCTTGTTACAATGGTGAATTGCCATAATTTGTTATAAAATTTTCATTAAAGAGTATTTTAATATTAAAAGTCTTCCCTATAGAAAATATTTTATTACTGATATTATAAATGAAAATAGAAATTCCAGTGTAAAAGATAACGTTTAAATAAAATTATTCAAAATTGTTTTATAGCTTGTGGAACAGTAAATGTATTAATTAACGAATTGGTGAGGCATAATCATTAATGATATATTAAAAGACATTATTGCATCAATAAGCCACATTGTAATTGTTCAAGAAATATTGGCAAGATATATAATGGTGTTGAATTCGGTATTATATAATATATACAAAATTAATTATAACGTTAATGCAAATAAGCAACAAAACAATGGTACACGAATACAAAACCACACGAAACTGAATATTAAATGCAATTCGAATATCTTCGTTGCTGTTAATTAATTTCGAGATGGTTATTAATTTCGTACCCTTTTGCAAATAAATCTCATAAATGGAATATGTGATATTAATGAGAAATGGGATAATAAACGAAATGATATAAAGTATACGTAACTAACTGAGATTTACGTTATTTACGATTTTAAGATTGTTATCGTGGAAATATATATCATTTCTTTGCTTTTATTCCAGCAAGCATACGTACTGTTCTGCGATTGATGTCATAATCGAGTTGATAAATTTTCAAAAAAAGAAAAGAAAAACGAAGGCTAAAATGAAGAGCAAAGATTTTTCATACGAAACTTTATTTATGAAAAAATTAGTTTTAAATAACAATTAGTCTGCCTTATATGAACCTAATATGTTCTCAAAGATGATCTATATTGGATATTTCTGGTAATTAAATTTAGCTTTACAATGTATATGAAAATATAATATATAAATACAATATATAAATTTTAAATTATATATGAAATTATACATAATATATAAAATAATTTATAACATAATATATTATTGAATCATGTATAATATACATATGTTCTATATTTATATTTATGTAACAAGTTATACGTAAATATAAATATAATCGTATTATACTTTATATTATAATATAAAGACATATCGGAGAAAACGAAGTTAAAATATCTCCTAACTTAATCAATTTTCCAAGGAACCTAAATGCTGTAATATATTTTTATAGAGAATAAAAAGAAGCATTTACTACAGGAAAAAGAAAGAGAGCATAAATGACTTATCCTTCAAAACGTATCCACTTTATTAACTATAGTAAACACATAAACCAAGTCATTTAGCATTCAAATTTATAATAATCTTATAGCATTTCATCCTTTACCTTCCACAATTGAACTATTATACAGTTATCTATAACTTTTACGTTAATTCTCGTACAATAAATATAGCATAGCAATAAAAGTAATTATATTTATATAAAATTCATCGCTATCATAAAATATACTGTAGGATGGCGAAACTGGTCTCGAGACACCGAAAATTCACGAAAGAACAAGAACACAATAACACAAACTCAAAACTCGTAAACTGATTTAACTTAGGGAAAATTAATTTTGTACTTATATTCCGAGTCTGTCTATTTATTAACTATCAATAATATAATACATACTGCAGATATGTATCGCAATACGTAAAAGTATATAATGCGAGTATTGGTTTTATGAGAGCACGAGTGTAGGTTTTATATGTGAGAATGGGAATGAGGTTGTTGGCGGTATCAAGGGGGTATCGCGTCGTTCCCTTGATCTTCCTGGTCGCGTGGTTTCCGCCCGAAATAATTCGTCTTCGCGGTTGTAATGTGCGAAGATATCCCGATGTGGATGGACGGTTCGACGCGACACGGTATCTCGTCGACTTAACGAGGAGATACGAAAATCGTCTCGTGTTAGAAGAGAACCGTCGTCTCTGACGTGTCGAAAGGAAGAAGTTTAGAAGGAACCGGTGTGTTCGATGTTTCGAGAGGAAGTGTCTTTGAGAGAACCCGTGTCTCTCGGATCTCGTACGGAACTGAGCTCCTCGATCT